>NW_010387131.1:0-1508 GCF_000414095.1 Morus notabilis
ATACTATTTTATTAATGTAATTATTTACCTAAAAAAGTTAAGAATTCAAAGTAAAAGTTAAAAATCTTAACTCGTGCACTTTAAAATGATATTTGTCATTATTACTCATTAATTTTAGAGAGATTAAGGTAAGTAGGCCAAGATTTAAAATAAATTAAAATTGATAGGTCAATATTTAAAAAAGTTAATATATAGGCTAATGTAATATAAATCTGGATTTACAACCAGCTAAAATTTTAAAAATACCCTATTGATAAATTTTGAATTTACCGTTTATATATGAGATTTACCATTAGATTTTTCACTTTTTCTCTATTAATACAAACTTGGTAAATTCGGGATTACTATTAGAATTTGTAGTGTTTTTTCCCCTACTAATACGAACTTAGTAAATCCTGAATTTACCGTTTATATCCGAAATTTACCATTATATTTTTCACTTTTTTCCTAGTAATATGAACTTGGTATATTCATGATTTACCAAGTATATCCGGGATTTACCATTATATTTTTCACTGTTTTCCTATTAATACAAACTTGGTAAATCCGGGATTTAACAAGTAAATACGGAATTTACAATTAGATTTTTTACTGTTTCCCTAATAATACAAACTTGATAAATTTGAGATTTATCAGGTATATCGGAATTTTACCATTAGATTTTTTTACTTTTTTTACCATTATATTTTTTAATTTTTTCCTAGTAATACGAACTTGATAAATCTGAGATTTATCAGGTATATTTATGATTTACCATTAGATTTTTCACTTTTTCTCTAGTAATATGAACTTGGTAAATCTGAGATTTACCAGGTATATCCAAGATTTACCATTAGATTTTTTATTTTTTCTCTAGTAATACAAACTTGATAAATCTCATAAATTCGGCCTAGTAATACGAACTTGGTAAATCCTGTAAATCTAAAATTTACCGTGTATATCCGAGATTTACCATAAGGAACTTGGTAAATTCGAGATTTATTAAGTATATCCATAATTTAGCATTAGATTTTTCACTTTTTCCGTCCTAATACGAAATTTACTATTAAAATTGTATATTTTTCCCTAGTAATATAAAGTTGGTAAATTCTGAATTTATTAGGTATATCTAGAATTTACCTTTAAAATTTGTACTATTCTTTTTCTAGTGATTCTACCTTGATAAATCCTAAAATATTCAAGATTTATCAAAAGGAAAGGAAAAATAGCAAGAAAAAGTGTAAAATTGTTATATAAAAAAATTAAAAACATGACTTGGGGAATGGGAGTCGTCGTCAAGGGTTTGAGTCCAAAACTATCAAGCCCGTAAAAAAGCCCACCGAGTCCAAGCCTTCCATGATTCGCATTGCCTCTTATGGTATAAATACAACTAAAAATAAAAATAAAATATTTCAAATAAGTAGTTATATTTCAACTCCACTCATATAAACATGCTATGTAGTGTGATTTTTACTCCTTTTATTTTATTTTATTTTCCTTAATTTCCCAACACTTCAACGAAAGTAGTC
>NW_010387132.1:0-1517 GCF_000414095.1 Morus notabilis
AAAAAAAAAAATCCATTCGGAAAGGGAATAATTATTTACTGAAAAGAAGAAAAAGAAACAGAAAATAAGCAAAGTAAAACTTGAGGCAATAAAATATCTTAACAAATCATTTAATAAGCAGTGGAGATAATTACCAGTATGTGAGAATTCTGCTGGTCTCTAGGTACATACAATTTGAACAAATTGAGTGAGCGACGACCAAAAAAAAGTGCACAAAAAATTGGTTAAAAGAGTGAGAAACTCTTATAATAAAAGGAAATAAAAAAATCCATGGTCATCAATGTTTGAGCTTTACATTGACATTTCAGAAAAAGAGTAACACAAAAAGCAATGCCAGCAGGTGTATGCCATGCCCATGCATGTTATTGAAATCTTCTCACTAGATAATATCCCCATAAATTCCCCCATTAAAAGAAAAAAGCCCACTTTGCACAAGCGAAAAATACAAAAGCAAGCAAATGAATTTCGATGAACAACGAAAGAAAACAACTGGGCAGAAGTCAAAAACTAAGAATTTGAACCAAGACCCACGAAATGGAAGAATCTTGAATAACAGCATAAACAAACAATTAGGGGGAAAAAAGAAAACCCACTTCGCACAATCAATTAAGACGAAAGAACGCAAATAAATTTGGAAGAACAACAAATGAAAACAGCTGGGCAACAGGCGAAAACTAGGAATTTGAAGAAGAAGAAAATAAAATCTTTCATGGAATAAAGATATTAACAGACATACCTGGAGCTAATTGAAAGTGAGAAACACCCAAATGGAAGAAGAATCGAAAGAGCGTGAAAGTGAGATGGTGTTTGGAGAGGGACGAAAAATGGAAGGCGTTGATGAGCAGAGAATAAAATATTAATATTATTTGTTTGTCCGAATTTTGACAGTGAAGACACACACGAGGCTCTTATGCTCAAATAGAATCCCAAATTAATGTTTTTTTTATTATTATTTTTCTCTAATCCTTTTCCTTCCATTCTATTTCATTTTAAGAATTTTAAGAATTTTAAAAATTTTAAGAATGAGTAAAAATATTCGTCGAAGGTACTACAGGCGGATCCTAATCCTTGACTATTCTGCACAATCTCAACCCGACTAAAATTATTAAAATATAAAATAAAATAAAAATATAAACATATTTTAAAAAAATACAAAAAATTTAAATCTAAAATAAAAATAAGATGTGTATACTTTTTTTAGATCTGTTTAGATCTTTTAATAGCCTAATTTGATGTGTTTTTACTCCCCTGGAAGGTATCATGGCGTATTTTATTTTATTTTTGTGCACTGCTTTTCTCGTCCCTCGGAATTTGGTGGTAATTAAAAACAGGGAGGCCCAGTAATTTTCACAAAAAATAATGTTGTTATGATAAATGCAAACATTACATGGATAGCTTTTTTATTATGCCCAAAAACAAATAGAAAGAGAGAGAAAAAAAAATGACTCACTAATCACTATGGCTAAGATGTGAGTCTAATCGACATAAATTCGAATGGTCAAGACGCAGAGTAAATA
>NW_010387133.1:0-1523 GCF_000414095.1 Morus notabilis
AAGCTCACGTATAATATTGTTTTTCTTTTATTCAAAGAGCAATATTACTTGATCAACTAGAAAACATTTCCACAATGATGCAAGCAAGTAACTTTGGGCAGAATGAGGCCTCAAAAATCTCTTCGTGAAGAAAGAGACTAGTTAATTATTATGATTATTATTATTGATAATTAGTAGGAGCCAACAGTTCTAAAAGACTCATGAACATGCTGCAACATGTCCTTGTCCCGGTTCCACTCAGGCGTGGGAGCATTCACAAAATGAGCATAAAGCTTGTTCTTTGCACATGTCACAGTGATCAAGCTGTGAGCCGCCACACCATCAATCTCATACACATAGTACTCCTGCCCTTTCTCGTCCATCTTCTCCTCCGACGTCACGCTGTTCGCGCTTGCGATCAAGTCTTGCAAGTCCACGTCCGACAACGCCAAGTTGTTCAAGATCACGTCCCTCGGCGCTAGCTGCCTGAACCCGGCAAGGAATGTTAAGTACTCCTTTTCTGTCCTCTTTTTCGGGTTATAGAACTCACTATCAGTCCCATTTGTACCTAATGATATCAAATTAAACAAGACTTAACCATCATTAATTTAATTTTTACACAACTACACATGATCTCAATCTTATATTAGTATAAATCACATAAATCATAATTTTTGTACTATGTAACGATTAAGCTAGCTATTTTATGTGAATAGCATTTAACAATTGAACAACTATAGCCGCAGCTACAATTTTGTAACAATCATCAACATATACTCCTATTACCGACAATCAAATTAAACATAATAAACCATTGCCATTTTGTTACATTACACATCTCAATTACTATATATCATAATTATTAGAGTATGTTCTTAACATAAGTTACTTTTTCTTCTAAATAAATTTAGAACAACACAATACTAACTAAAAATTTACATAAGGTTTAACAATAAGTTAAACATACCTTTTTCAACCTTGGATACTAAGCGCTCTTTCCACCCTTCGGGCACGTCATAGACATACTCGGCGGAGGCTTGTTTGCTGGAGTTGCCGCCGTAGCCGCCGTAGTTGGCGGCGCTTGCGGCAGTACCATAGTAAAGTTGATAGTTTGGTGTTGATGGGGAGTCAGCTAGTGATGATGTGGCAGTTGAGAGAATTGTGACTGCCGCGGCGGTTGCTACTAAGGTTGTTAATGGTTGTTTGGCAAGAGGGATTGAAAGTTGGCTTTTCGGTGTCGGCGGAGATTGAGGCTGTCTTGGGGTAGTTGCGGCGGTGGTGGAGTTTGAGAAGACGGCGGAGGGAGAGAATATGGTGGCCATAATGGTAGGATTGGATAAAAGGATGTGGGTGATTTTTCTTTTGTGTAGTATCTCCAGTTGAAGATTTTCCTCATCCAAATTTGTGGCAAAAAAGGATGTACCTATTTATGTGAGAATAGGAAAATATTGGGATGGGACCACATATTATAATGGACAATTCTCTATACCACCCAAAATAAATATGCACCACACAAGACATTATATATATATATATATATATAT
>NW_010387134.1:0-1522 GCF_000414095.1 Morus notabilis
TTTTTTTTTTAAATGCAGTAACAAAATTAATAATATAAGTTTAAGTATACCAGATAAACGGGTTCTTAGTGATTTACCTCAGCAGTAGTTGAAGTTGCTGGGAAATGGTAAGTGATGACAGACTGTTTCTTGAGATATTTGGACTGGAAAAAGTCAACGATTTTCTCCAAAGCCTCTTCCTCCTCTTCCTCATACTTGTCATCTGCCGCCAATCGGTCCCTCAAAGCGCTCTCGATCTGAACTCCATATTGCGCGCCTTTGATCTCCTTGATCACCACAATTCTTACCAACTTCTCCACAGGAGCTGTTTTTTTGTTTACAAGTGTAAATCCGTTAAGATAGCTTTTCCATCAAAAATTTATACATTAAAATTTTAGAATTATATATATATATATATATATATATATATATTACTTCATATGTTCGATTAAAAAATTAAATTGTGGTTGAACCTATGAAACAAACGCGCGGTATTAATTACCTGAAATGAGAGCTGTAAAGAAGTCATCGTCTTTCGCGAGCTCATTTCCCGTCTTGCCCTTCCACTGCTCTAAATGATTCACAACCACGGAGTCCAAGTAGACTCCGATGGCCGTGAATTTGATTTGAAGAAAGTGTACCTCAATGTCTGTGATACCTGTTTCATATGTAATTTTGCACTCCAGTTATTATTTGCAAATATATATATATATATATATATATATATATATACACACATATGTATGTATTTGTAATGAACTAGGAAAAGTACAAGTGGAATTACCATGACCCAGAAGAGCTAATGGCTTGGTGATCGTGATCTCTTTAGGAAAAGGGATTTCATCAACGATCACGACTTCAGAACCCACTGTGATGGATAAAGAAAAATCAGAAAAAGATAAAAGAAAGATGACATAAAAAAACTTATAAATCATGTTATACTATAAAAAAAGTTCCGTAGCTAAGACAAAACAAGAGAGAGATGAAGGCCGTACTTCTAGTTTATGTGGCCGGTGAGGAGTTGATTGTATCTTTTGATCAAAAGGAGAAGATTGAAGAAGAATAGAGCAGAGAAATGTGGAGGATTTTGATAGAAAATGAAGGATTTAGCTGATATTTAATAATAATAATAATAAGTGTCTCTTTTAAGCGCAGTTGTTTACTAATTTAAAAAAAAATAAAAATAAATCTATCTTCCAGTTGGCATCGTGGTTGGTGAAATTTGACAATATTTTTCATCATTTGTGAGTTCATCTCATTTTCTTCCTCTTTGACTAGTATCTAACGTTGAAATTCCAAAAATAGCCCCCCAACTGTCCTTCAAACTCTCATGTTTCGGTTTTTACAATTCTCAACTATCAACGGCTCACGCTCTTTTTAAGTTTTGGCGTTACATTCACACCAAGATTGTCGTTTTTCTCATTCAGTTTGATACAATGTCCTTCCTAGTGGTCTCCGCTATCCTCACCCGCTTATCATGACGTGTTGGTCAATTCAAGTGTCCTACAATAAGTTTATTTTGAGTATATTTCTTTTTTTTTTT
>NW_010387135.1:0-1526 GCF_000414095.1 Morus notabilis
AAATGTATTTAGAAAAATAGATCAGAAAGTGTGTCTCCACACACTTTTAGGGTAGAAATATAAATATTGAGAATGTTTCAATCCCTTAAAAATATTAAAACTTACATATCAGAAACATTTAATCAATATAATTAATTAAATCAGACTAGGCACACTAATAAATCTCAATTATCTTAATTAATCCTGTTTAATTCCTCGAGGTGTTACACCTATCAACGACCACACATAAACCTCGAATTGAAAAAATATCTCCCATCAAAATTAGCTTTCGAGTGCTGAAGAACAGATTACCAAACCCCACAAAGAGTGAACATCTACACGACATATAAAAAATTCTAGCCGGGCCAAGACAACCTTATCAGGAGGCATACAAATGACCTTAAGCTGATAACCAAAACCTAAAACAAATAGCAAAACAAATGAGGGTCGGGTGGGGAGACCACCGCCCTTATTACAAATACGAAAATTACATAAAAACAAAAAAAATCCTTCGCCCACTGTCGTTAGAAGCCTTCGGTGAAGGGCAACCGGCCAATGGGCTGTCAAGGAAAATAGCCAGCCAAGAGATCTTAGCCACTACATGAAAAACTCGTTTGGAAATGAAGCCTTTATGTTTAGATTCCAAGCTCCAAACCAGTTTAGATCTACCCAAACAGAACCACCACATTGTACACTGCCACCACCAACGAGAAGCTCAAGACAAGGTGAGCCGGAGGACTAAGTTTCATGACCAGGAACCCGATGACGCTCCCGGAGGTGGCCCCGAAACTCTGGCTGTTGTTCACTCTTTTTTCTCTAGTTCATGTGGGGGAGAGAGAGAGAAAGTTGAAATGACCTTTTTTTAAAAATGTCACTATACTTTGTAGTTTAATTTTATAATAACTATCTACACATTCAATTTAACACTAAACAACCAATTGGACTTGGCTTCTTCTTATTTTTTTCTTCTCCTTTTTTAACTTTTCTTCTTTTTCTTTTCTTCTTTTTTATTCTTTTCTTTTGCCTATTGTCGTTTTTATTTTTCCCCTAATATTATTTTACAGTTTTTTCCTTTAAAGTACTTTTTTTTCCTCACTTTCTTTTAACTAAAATAATTCCTTTCACATATATCTTTACTTTTTTTTTGGTCAAAAACTTCTATATAACTTTAATTCTTTTATTTCTTTATTTTAACGTTTCCTTTTTTCCTCTTTTTCTTTTTCTTATAAACTTTTTTTTATTTTTTCTTGTTTTCTTTTGCTTCTTGACTTTTTCTTTGTTTTTGTTTTTCCCTAACATTATTTGAGTGTGATGAGTTGGTTTTATACCAATTTATTAAGCTCTTACAAGTTTAATATTAGCTAGTTTTAAGGTATTTTATTAGCAAACTTATGCATTTTTAATCTTATTTTGCACGATGGGTACAAGCCTAATAATCTGCCATAGATTTGTTGGTTGCCGAATCGAATCCGGATGCGGAAGCATGGTGCGGGGAGACGGATCATGTATAATAAAAATTTTCATAAAACCTTTGAGATACTCTATAG
>NW_010387136.1:0-1507 GCF_000414095.1 Morus notabilis
GACCTCCAGAATAAGAATAAATTCTATGTGGTCCCCAAATATCACAATGTATTAAATCAAAAGGTTCACGACTGGAAATACTACTAATGGAAAATGGTAAACGAGATTGTTTTGCAAGATGACAAACATCGCAAACATTATTGGAATCAAAAGAAATTTATGGAATAGTTTTAGATAATAACTGGAGTGCAGCGATGGAGGGATGCCCAAGACGTCTATGCCAAATATTGAATGTGTGGTGGATGTTGTTGGATAAGTGTGGGCTTCGGTTTGCTGTGAGATAGTATACACCATTACTCTGCCTGCCCAGTCCAATCGTCTTCTTCGTAGTTAAATCCTGCATCACACAAAAGTCAGGATAAAATGTCACATTACAGCCTAGAGCTTGTGTAAGCTTGCTAATAGAGACCAAATTCACTTTGAAATTTGGGACGTAAAGCACATTGTCTATAGTCATATCATTGCTTAATTTCATGGACCCAATGGATTTAATTTGAGCATGTCCTCCGTTTGGTAATTGCACAGTGGGATGTTTAGATGTGAGTTCATTTGCAATTGGTGGATTTTTAGACACATGATCAGTAGCACCACTATCTAATATCCAAATATTATTATGGCTTGGATCAATACCTGAAGCGTTGATAAAAGGCTCAACATTACCGGTTTCTTTGCGAAGAAGCGTCATGATTTGTTCATACTCCTTGGTCATGAGTTGTTTGATTTCTTTTGTTTCTATATTAGAAACAGCCGCAGAGTTGATGGATTTCTTCCCCTTTGGTTTGACTTCTTTCCCATGATATCTATGTCCAGGAGGAAAGCCATGAATGAAGAAACAACGATCTATGGTGTGTCCATCCATGTCACAGTGGCTGCAGTGAAGCGGTTTTCGACCTCCGGCAGGCCGATTCTGCATTTTTTGCTCTGCCCAGTTCACAACATGTTGTCCAGCAATGTCTCTGTTGGCAGCCACTTCACTCTGTCTCTCATGTTGCAGAACGAGAGCATGAACCTTCCGAGTGTCGGGAAGAGGTTTCATTAAGAGTATGGAACCACGAATTATAGAGAACGAGTCATGTAATCCCATGAGAAATTGCATAACCCTTTCCTTCTCTTCTCTTTCGGCAAGACCTTTGAGACATCCACAGTTGCAGATAATTGGGTCATGATAAGAAGCCAATTTATCCCAAAGAGTCTTCAATCTGGTGTAGTAGGCTGATACGGATTGGTGTCCTTGTCGATGCTCCACAATCTCTTGACGAATTTAAAAAATTCGGGTGTCGTTCCCTTGTGAGAAACGATCATATAGATCATTCCACGCCTCTGCTGCAGATTCTGTGTACATAATACTACCAGCAATGTCAGAATGAACAGAGTTAAGGATCCATGAAAGTACCATGTCATTGCAGCGTTCCCATATCGGAAACTTGTCGTCAGTTCTTTTCGGCGCCTTAATTGTCCCGTTGATAAAACCAAGCTTGTTCTTGGCACTTAGAGCGATTCGCATTGC
>NW_010387137.1:0-1528 GCF_000414095.1 Morus notabilis
ATATATATATATATATACCCAAAAAAAAAGCGGCACGGAGTTCTCCGTGTGTCGGAAATGTATATTTCCACATTAGATGATTGTTAATAAAAATAATTGCCTAATGTCAATTTTTTTTAAAAAACAAATGACGTACTCATCCTTTTTCTTAAAAAAGTTTCAAATTTTCTCTTCTCCTATGTAATTTCAGCACTGATCTCTTTTATCTCTCCTCTCCTTAATTTACAACTCTAAATTTTTCTCTCAAATTGCTTCTTTCTCTAAACTCCTCTCTCTTCGTTTCCTCTAAACTCTCTCTATTAATTCCTTTGCCTCCCAAACCTTGAAGTTATTCCTCCAAAATCCCCTTTACAATATTTGGTTTTATTCGTTGATGATGATTATATACGAGGAGACTTTGTAATATATTTCTTCAAAAGTTGTTGCTCGTGTTGTCTTGTAAATAATATTTTGATAAAAATTTTGTTTGAATAAAGAAATAATTTTTTATTAAACTGATTCTTTTATTAAAAAAATTAAGACTTTTAACGATAATTTTTGTGAAGCAGTCGTTAAAGAGTAGTACATTTAACAACCGTTTATATAAAAACCATCTAATGAGCTTTATTTAGGATTTGTATGAAATTTTGTGCGCTTATTAGTCGACATTTAAAACCAGCATCACTTGCCTTTGATATACAATGATCTGAATTTTATGACGGTTTTTAAACCAATATTGTCAAATTTTTTTATGACAGTTTCTTACCGTCATTGTACGTCTTTTTTGTACTAGTGCAAACTTTGAAGCATGACTTTTCCTAAAATGAGGGCCCGTTTAGAGGATATATTCAGGTCAATAATTCTGACTCATTGGTGAAAATTTTGCGCGGGAGAAAGTTTTTAAATTTGAATTCTTTAAGATAAGAAAAACATTATAACAGAATCTAAATTATGATTCAAATATACTTACAAAACAAGCCCTTAATATTTGTAATTACCAGGAGCAAAACCAGAAAATTAATTGTCTAGAAAGCGGGAGAGTACATGATTGAACTTTCATCCGTGGATAGCTAGTTGAATATCACATCAATGGTTTATCAAAATTTGAAGAGAAAAGTCATTTCCATTTCCTAGTTTGGGTGGCAACTATGTCTAGGCAAGGCTACTCCTAGTTAGAAAATTTGACTTCCACATGTCTGGCGCATTATTCTAATTTGAGTTACACCTTTGATATATACGCTAAAGAAATTTCATAGCCACAATATCCACAAGGGTGGAACCCCGAAATTTTTTTAATTACAACATTTACATGGTATATAACTTTTAAAAACTTTTCATTTATAAGCTAATTTTTTTAAAAAAAAAATACTCTTATATTTAAAATTTAAAATCTCTAATAAAATAAAAATCAACTATACTACTATATTAGATATTAATATAAATAAAATAAACTATACTCTTATATTTTTTTCTTTGCATTAGATATAAGCTATACTCTTCTAAACTATACTCTTCTAAACTATACTCTTATACTCTATTAGTATGATCA
>NW_010387138.1:0-1517 GCF_000414095.1 Morus notabilis
ACAACGCCAGCGCGGCTGGTGAGGCCAACGGTGGGTTTGATTCCGACGACGGAGTTGTGATTGGCTGGGCAGATGATGGAGGCATCAGTTTCAGTTCCCACAGACACTGCCACCATGTTTGCTGCAACTGATATGGCGGACCCACTACTTGATCCACATGGGTCCCCCGACTCAACATAAGGGTTCTACATAACATTTTCCATGTAATCACGTTAGCCTAATCAGAATCCTCAGTTTGTTAAATAACCAAAATTTTGAAGTACCAATCCTTTTCTTCCAATAACGTTATCAGTTATAACTCAATGTTAAACCTATCTGATGGACTCCCACTTGGTTGTTTTTTTTTTCCCCAGTTCATTTAATTCAACAATATCCATAAACCAGTCTCTCTCTCATGGAATATTTCAATCAATTTTAGTATCAATATCTTTTTTTTTCCGAGCATTATAACAAATAGGTAGTTTTGTTTTTCAAATTAATCATTGTATCTTAATCATATAGACATACTATAAATAATAAACGACACAATACAGATATTAAAGCAAAAAAGTGGCCCTCCACATTTTTGAATAGGTAACATCATTTACATAATTATATCGGTTCCTGAGTTTCATAATTACATCAGTTGACACACATTGATTTTATTTTTATTTTTATTTTATTTTATTTTATTTAAAGACTCAAAGACATGCACTCTTAAAGAATCAAAATATATATCTCCATCGAGTTATGAATATAGACGGTTTATCAACATGTTTAACATGTCGAGAGAGAGAGAGAGAGAAAACGAACCACGGCCTGTCCCCCTCTGGCACACCAACCATTGGGAATGAGCGGAGAGCGAATACCGTACCACTCGGTAAGACTAGCCTTCCCCAATATCACAGCCCCTGCGCTTCTCAACCTCTCCACCACCGTCGCATCCCTCGCCACCTCCGATCCCAGCAGTGCGTACGACCCCGCCGTCGTGTTCATCTTGTCCTTCGTCGCTATGCTTTCCTTAATCAACACCGGCACGCCGTGAAGCTCTCCCAACGACGACCCACGGCCACAATTTGCCTCATCCCTCCTCTCTCTGTCCGCTATCTCCGCCTGATCTCGCGCGTCTGGGTTGATTTCCAGTACGCCGCGAAGCAGGGGATTCAGGCTCTCGATCCGGTCAATGTAGAAGTCGACCAGCTGCCGCGAAGTCAGCCGGCCGTCGGCGAAGGCGCGTTGAATGTCGGCGACTGTGGCCTCGATGATTGAGAACTCTGATCCGTTGATCGTGCTGATCAAGCCTAAAAGTACTAAGATCAACGGTAAGGAGGGAGGGGATTTTATGCCATTGACTATCATTTTCTTGCCTAGTCTTGATTCTTGAACTGCGTACCTAAAGCTCCTCAAGCTTCATTCTTTGAACCGTTTTGTAAGTTCAACTAGTGAACTGACAAGTGTTATAAAAATGAATATAGAGACCGACACAATAAAACGACAACAAAAGTCAAGAACCGCTGCGTGAGATTTTTTTTTTTTTT
>NW_010387139.1:0-1530 GCF_000414095.1 Morus notabilis
GGATCAAACCCAAGAATCCCAAAACCTCAGCATTACCACCAGGCCCAATGGGCCTCCCCTTGGTGGGCAACCTCCTCTCCCTCGACCCAGAAGTTCCAGCCTACTTTGCAAGCCTGGCCCAAACCTACGGCCCAATTTTCAAGCTCAAACTCGGAAACAGGCTTGGTATTGTAGTGACCTCTCCGCCTTTGGCCCGCGAAGTCCTCAAAGAAAACGACGTCACTTTTGCCAACCGCAATCCGCCAGACTTGGTCCAAAACACCGAATATGGTGGACCGGACATCGTTTGGAGCCCGTACGGGCCGGAGTGGCGCATGTTGCGGAAAGTATGCGTGCTCAAGATGCTTAGCAATACAACGTTAGACTCCCTTTATTCCCTCCGCCGCCGTGAGGTACGAAAAACCGCCAGCGAATTATATGGCCGGGTCGGGTCCCCTGTTGAGGTGGGTGAACAAATATTTTTGACAATACTCAATGTGATTACCAATATGTTGTGGGGTGGCACGTTGGAGGGTGAAGAGAGGGCTAATTTGGGTTTAGAGTTTAGAGAGGTGGTCACCGGGACAACTGAGCTTCTAGGAAAGCCCAATATTTCGGACTTTTTTCCGGGCCTAGCCCGGTTTGACTTGCAAGGGTTAAAGAGGCAAATAGATGGGCTGGGCTGGAGGTTAGATCATATATTTGAGAAGGTGATTAGTCAACGGGTGAAGATTGAGAGAGAGGGTGTGAATGAGAGCAATAAGGACTTCTTGCAGTTTTTGTTAAGATTGAAAGATGAAGAAGATTCCCAGACTCCTTTGACCATGAGGCATGTTAAAGGCATACTAACGGTATGTTGCCCCTTTCTTTATTTGTTTACTATCTATTAACACGTCCTGCTTTCAGGTAAAATAGATATTATGCTTGTTACATTATAACATTAAAAGAATGCTAATTAATTTATAATCACTACAACATTAAAAATACTACATAATTGGGTAAGACCTATTTTTTTTTAATACTATTTCACTGTTTTAAATTGCACGAACAATAATGCATCAACATCACTTAGGGAGTAATGATGATCAATAGTTTTACTCATAGTATTGGTTTGTTTTAGCAAAAGAATATTTACTACTTTGGTTTATGTTGTTCATTAATTAATAATGGTCCACGGTTAGACTAAAACTAATTGTTCCTTGGTCTTGAATCCATAATCATTGTACATCCAGTATGGTCTACTTTTGCTTAACTTTGTTTAATGTGAAGTTAGGATTAGCTAGGTTATTACTAATTCATTTTGGCAAAGAATATTTATAATATGGAGATTCTCATGAACATCGTAACTAGGATATGACAACTAAATTACGTTGTGTTTAGTTTCAAAAAAGAGTAATAATATTGCGATCGTACCTTAGTATCTACTAAATCATTTCATGTAGCAATATAGTTATTAGTATTTAATTCGTTAAACGAGATATGGATTGTATTATTCTTGAACTATTACATTGTAACGATATGGTTCTTAAACCATCTCTCTCATTTTTTTTT
>NW_010387140.1:0-1532 GCF_000414095.1 Morus notabilis
GTGTCTCATGTAGGTCGTTCCCATGAGCGGAGTGATGCCGTCGTTAAGTCCCCAGGCTCCGTTGGTTGGGAATGTGTCGCGAGTTGCTACCGAGGTAAGCTCTCCCATTGTCAGAGCATCAAGCCCTGCCGAGTCTTTACTTAGGAGAGGAAGATACAAGGTATTAATCGCATTGATTACCTCTGTTAGCTACTTTTCTTCGTGCCATAATTTCATCTTCGTTTCAGATGTTGGCAAGGAAATCGGTGAAGGCCGATGTACGTCTTTGCCGATCTCGTAACCAGTCGGAGGAAGAGGACGTCAAAGAGGTATACACCTAAACTTTATTGAAGATTGTTTATCTATCGTTGGAGTATTTTATCATGTATCACAAGACTTCGTCTCTTTCCAGGAAGCAGAGACCGTGTTGGACGAGAGTGAAGAAGAGGCTCCGGAGGTTCGCGAGCATGCTCCGAAAGACCAGAACACTTCCTCCACGAAGAAAAGAGCCCCAAGTTCCACGAAGATTGCGGGCCCGTCACTCGACGGAGGTTCGGAGCGTGAGGAAGTAAGTCATTGTACTCACCCTATTTTATTTTATTTAATATCCTCATTGTTGGAGGCTGATATTCTCTAATTGCTTTCTTCTTAGAATACCTCGCCAGGTTTGGAGATTCACGCTGGTGTCACCATGGAGCAAGTTGACAAGGCAGTAGGCAGGATTTCAATGGAGGAAGGGCTAACTCCACTCCGGAGAAGCTAAAAGTCCAAACGCCTGCTGCTTTAGAGAAGATTGATGTCTCGGATAGCTTCGATGGTTCAGCTGGCTCCAAGGGCGAAGCAGTAGTCATCAGCTGGTTATTCCGGAGAGAAGATGCACATTGATCAGCTCGTCTTCGCACAGACTGATGGAGGAAGTGCGGAGACCATGCCTGAAGAGGATTCATTCCCGGAGCAGCTTGTAGCTTTCTTGTCAAGCTTGGACTTTGGCGAATCTGCGGCTCAGAGCATTGAAGACATCGTTCAAGTGGGTGGGGAGCGAGAGAACATCTACGGGATGAGCGTGCCCACGGAGACAGCGCCTTTTTTGACTTCTTTCCTCCCGTCACCTAGATGCTTTGTCGTCGAAAGTATGTACTTCTCTGAGATCGATCTCAAAACGGTTGAGAATAAAAAAGAAAAAGAAAAAGAAAGAATAAAGAAGAAGAGAATAGAAAGTTGTGTGTAAACTTAAGAGAAAAATGTTTTCTATTAATTGTATTTTCTCATTACAGTACAAGAATGATGCTGCAACTTTACACATAAAGCTAAGAAAAGAATACCACCTATACACGTGTCCTGTAGAAGGACTATGGACCACTTTATTAATTAAAACGAAGAATTAAAACCAATAGAGAATCAGCAGGATTAATAATTTTAGATATAGTAAAAAGTTTTTAATTTTAATTTTTTTTACAGTTAAAATTTCTTAAAAATAGTTATATTTAACTTATTTATTATAATTAAAAAAATTTATATAAAATTACATCTTAATTTAAATTAAAAATTTAAAT
>NW_010387141.1:0-1532 GCF_000414095.1 Morus notabilis
GGGAAGCTATGATGTTTGCAAAGATTTCTGCTAGCTTCTTGCGTGCCTGGTCACGGCGGCGGTGAGCTGGGATGGGAAGGTATGGGAGGATAACACTAATAGGAAGCATCCCATTGTCAAGGTCATGGAACAAGGCAGAAACATCAGCAAAGAGCTTGTCACGAACTTCTCGGCCCAAAAGACATCTGCTGGCTGTTAGGATAATCAGATGCTCTAGCTCATCCTTCAGGTCCACCTCGCCGCTGTCACCCCACTTGGAGAAGTAATCCTGCGAAATGCTAGTGTGAATGGAAAGAATTAAAACCATGAATCTCCTCCATTAGATATGAATAACAGTGAAGAATACAAGACGAATTAAAAATTTCTAAATAACTGGACCACTGGTTGTGTCTTTAGTCAGGAATTAAACTATGAAAACGTAAAACACCAACTCATTAAGCGAAGATCATGCAACTAAATGTGCGTTTATGAGGAGCATACTGTGAATTGCTAGCAATGTGGCTGGTTATCGTTCATGCTTGAACCGAACATGAAAAGTATAAAGTATAGCTTAATCACATGAAAAGATAGATTACAGAATTATTGTTGACAACTTAATGGTACGTTAAGATTAATTCTAGTAAGCCTTAACAGGAAAATAACTTTACATTTTCAGCTTCTCGAGGTTTTATATAATTTGTGTTTCGAGCCGAATGAGTCGTCTAGCACAATTGGCTGGATTTTGTATATTTAAAAATATTAGTTGAAATGGCGTTTTTCAATCAATCACCATTCCTGGCACAATTTACTAGGTTTTATTGTTGCCATGTAGCAAAGCCTTGGCTTAAAAAGTAACACTCTACCAAGAAAAAAACTCAATGAGCTAACTAACACTTAAAACAACAAAATATTACGAATACATTCGCTCCAAGTTCTCACCTCTGCTTCCGTAACCATCTGATCCACATAACCCTTGAGTTTATTGACTCTGAGAGCCTCCGTGAAGAAGCGGAACTGCTCCTGGCGGACTGAGTAATCGACGTCAAAGACGACCCCGGGTCCAAAAGTCGGCACATTGAACTGGTATACCTCCTGCTGGCTAAGATCAGACTCGGGGGCCTTGAAGAAGTGGGCCGAAACCTCATGGCCAATCAGGAAAGTTATCCTCTTGTGAAAAATGTTCACAGTGAACACACTACCAAGCTTGGGAAACTCTTCACGGAGCATCACAACCGGACCTTTTATGAATCGGAGAAGTCCCCCAACGAGAGGCCAAGTCCTCACCACCGGAGGGAGCCGCTTCTTAGATCGCGGCATTATAAGCACAGAGATGAGCTTGGCCACCACTAGAGTGGCCACTATGAGCAGGCCCGTATTCAACAACTTGTTATCAACATCCATCCTTAGGTGATTCTGATTGAATTATGGGGGACCCAACTGAAAATTTTCACCGAAACAGGAAAATCAGCTAAGCAAATCAATCACATTTTGTAATTAGAAATTACCATAAATTCTAACAATCACAACTCGCACAAAAAGAAAAAAAAAAAAAA
>NW_010387142.1:0-1532 GCF_000414095.1 Morus notabilis
CCCTTTAGAATAATACCTGACCAAATTACAACAACACCCTTTTTCATCACGTTTTGTTGCTTATTCAATGATGGCAGTTTGGTCATTATGCACACAAGCAGACAAGCTTCCCTCCAAAATCACCGAATTGGACCAAAATGTCAAACAATTTAGAACTTTTTTTGGTGTGATGCACACATGATGTAGAGAGAGGGTAAAAAGTTCATAAGAAGTACGCATATCTCTGTATCTCTATAAATACAAATAGCAGGAGACCAAACTCAATATCAAAGCTTAGTAAATCAAAAAATCTCTCTCTCTCTAGACCAAGAATAAGATTTCATCTTCTCTCTCTCTCAAGAAACCCCATAGCTTTTCTTCTAATTCTTTCATAGTCTACCTCTTCTTCAAGTTCCAATCAGGAAAAAAGGGTCAATTTTTTTAAGAACCCAGTTCCTGAATTTCTCTCTTTTGTTCATTTTCCGTGTCTTCTCAAACTCTTACAAGAGAAACTGGCCATAGCCATGGATAGAATCCATGACACCCACTTTCCTTTACAATTCAGCAAAGGTCTCGATATCAGATCTTCGCTTTCAAATCTCATACTAACCGGAGGAACGACCACCACCTTGGACTCAATTTTCTCCCATTGCGTTCCCTCATGTTCAACAACCACCAAAAACGACAACAACAATCCTGTTTTGGAGCCATTAGGCTCATCAGTTTACCTCCAGCAAAGAGATCTTCTCCAAAAGTTCAGCTCCGAGAACATGACAACCTATGACTTCTCACGGTTTTCCATGACCAACCCAGTTCAGGACTCTGTCTCTGTGTCCACAACAGCAAGAAGTATGGCTTTCTCGGCTTCTGTTCCGTACAGGAAGAAGCTCTACAGGGGAGTGAGGCAGAGGCATTGGGGAAAATGGGTTGCCGAGATTAGGCTTCCTCAGAACAGAATGAGAGTCTGGCTTGGAACATACGACACCGCGGAAGCCGCGGCTTATGCATACGACAGGGCGGCCTATAAGCTCCGAGGGGAGTATGCCCGCTTGAACTTTCCGAATTTGAAAGATCCGAGTGTCTTGGGGTTCGGGGATTGGACCAAGTTGAATGCTCTCAAGAGCTCAGTGGATGCGAAGATTCAAGCCATCTGCCAGAAGGTTAAGAGGAACAAAGCCAAGAAGAATGCCAAGAAGAGTGAGGCTGTTGGAGATGGAAAAGGCAGTGGTGGTTGTAAGGCTGAGAATGTTGTTAATTCGTCGTCGACTTCGTCGTCGTCCGCGTTTTCTCCCCTGGTTTTGGGGCCGGAAATGGTGTCGCCGACGGTTTCCGAAGACGGGTTTTGGAGGTCTGAGAATTCTCCGTGCTCTGTTTCCAATGAGTGTCCCATGGCTGCTGTTGCAGAGGACTCTGGATTTGAAGGATCTTCGCTTGCTCGGATCCCGTCTTTCGATCCTGATTTGATTTGGGAGGTTCTTGCTAATTGAGAACAGCAATGAGAGCAAATTCTTCAAAATTTTTAGTGAAATTCATTCTCAGTTTTCTTCTTTTTT
>NW_010387143.1:0-1518 GCF_000414095.1 Morus notabilis
CTTATTTATACTCTCCTTAAAGACTATTGAAAAAGACTTCTAAGTATTAGATTCCTAACAAACTGCTTATAATTACAAGTCTTGCAAGAAAAGGGGCAGTTATTTTTTCTTTCTTTTTTACTGAATAAAGATTGTCTCTGTAGTAAGCAACAGAATAAAAATGTAAATGGTCAGAAAAATACTTCAAAAAAGGAAATGTAAAGAATAAAAGAAAAAAGAATTGAACATTTTTCATTAAAGCTTTCAAATTCAAGTTTGGCCTAATAAAATATTTTATGGCTATCTTAATGGAGTAGGAAAGGAATAACCCTCGGTATAATAATAACATATAAAACTTCCAACCAAAAAGAAGGTTAACATATAACCCATGAGTCGCAATTTCCTAAACAGGTGCCTATAAATTACAAAAAACCTTTCAAAACAATTCTTTTCAGTGTCCTGAAAAATCAGAATACAAGGTAGAGAACTCAAAAGGCATGCTTTGTGTCTCAGCGCTGCTTATTTCCTTACATGGAACACCTCCAACCAAAGAAAATGTAAACATGAAAATAACGTTATCAGATTGAGATCCCCAAGGACTTTTTGAACTTTTCAACCTCCAAATATACTGTGGAGTACGGGAGGAACTCTGAGAAATGTTCTTTGCTCAGATCATTTATCGCGACAGCAAGTTTCGGGATCTCCAAGGTTTCTTCATGGGAAAGGGCTCGGACAAACCGTGCCGGATTTCCAGCCCAAAGTTCACCAGTAGGAATTCGCCTCCCTGGCGGAACCACAGATCCTGCCTCCAGGATCGAGTGGGTCTCTACCAACGAACCTTCCATGAGAATGGAATGCTGTCCGATAATGCACTCAGGCTCAATTGTGCAGGACCTCAAAAGACAGTATGCACCAATTGTTACAAACCTCTCAATGGATGTCTCCGCAGGCAGACCTGAAATTCAAAAGATGTTGCAACAAATGTAAACTGTTAGCCAAGTCCAGGAAAACATCAGCCAAACTTCAAGTGGTAAAACACAAAATAAACGAAGAGAAGCTGTATATTTGGAGATATTGTAGAGTAAATTAAATCAAAGGCTGTTTATAGAGAAGAATTCCATCACAACCATTTGCAAAAGGCATTAGCATTAGATATCAACGTATAAGTATCATTGTCACAAAAAGTTGGAAACTAAAATATAAACTGATTTAGGCCGTTAATGGATTCGCTGAAGAAGATGTCTAGGATAGGCATCAGGAAATATATACTAAATATCAATTGTGTGGTTTGCTTGGAACGTTGTTCATGGGTTGAAACCTCTTGAACCCATTAACCAAACTAGGCATAAGTAATCATAGGTCCGATTCTTGTGGGAGCAGAATATTGGATCCAAACTCTCCATAAATTGTTATTTATTAGTCAAGAAGTAGCCTTGAAAGTTTCGGGAAATATTAAAGCAAATTTCAGGAGAAGCAAGGTTGAAAAACCCACAGCCGCATACTATAAGGACAGCACAAACAAATCCCAAAAGGGAAAGA
>NW_010387144.1:0-1533 GCF_000414095.1 Morus notabilis
CGTGGAACACTGCCACTGAGACTAATACCAAAAGAGAGGGCTCGAAGGATAACCTTTGCAAAGAGAAAGAAGGGCCTTCTCAAGAAGGCTTACGAGCTCAGCACTCTCTGCGACGTCAAAGTCTGCGTGATCATCTACGACACTACAAACCAACTCTCTGATGATCATCATTATCATCATCAGCATGATCATCGTCATGATTATCATCATCAACAGGCCGTTTATGAGCCCATTCACACCTGGCCAGAGCAGCCTCATGAAGTGGAGAGCATAATCGCAAAGTACTTGGCTTACAAAGCTAAAAACCCCGTCTCCAAAAAGGACCTAGACATCGCCGACTTCTTCAAAGAAAAGATCAAGAAAATCCAGCACGATACGAAGAAGCTCGCCGAGGAGAACAAGATCAAGAAGATCATGATGCTCAAATCTGGTAGTACTGATCATCATCAAGATCATCATGATTATGATCAATTTGACTTGTTATGGGACAACCGGATTGATGGATTCTCGTTGACTCAGCTCCTCGACCTCATGACTCACTTGGACAACAGAATCAGTGACGCCAACAACCACTGGACGGATCGTTACAATAGTAATATGATGATCATGTGCATGACACCCCACGACAAGTACTACTATGATATTGATCATCATGGTCATCACAGTAATTACCAATTTGGTAGTACTAGCATGTCACCGATGATGGGTAACTCCTACCAAACGTCATCTGAATATCGTGATAACTATAACAATAATCATGAGCTTGTGTTGTTTCCTCAATATGATCATTATTATGATCCACAGTACTATTGGCCACATGACCAACCTGCTAGCTCTTCCAAAACGGTGCCGTTTGATCATCATAGCTCATTCACGTCCATGATGCTGAACGGTCATGATCCAACTGATTATAATGAAGATATTGATTGTCAGTACTACAGTAATCTTCTGAATATTGGAACTAAGATGTTCAATAACAATAATACTAGTGTTGGTGCTGTTACTAATGCGATGAATACTGATCATGATCATGTGGTGCTTCATCATCAAAACGGGGTGTTCTTGAACAACCATGCTGATGTGGCAATGCAGCCTTACGGCATGCCGCTTTTCGGAGGCACAGCGGCTGATGGATCGGGATATTCTCCGGCAGGGAATCAATTCCGTGCTAGTAGTTCTCAGCAAGATGTGAAGTTCTGCGACAACCAGCTGCATGGGTTTGGAAGAGTTTAGTCTGACCATGAGTTATATATATAGTTAGTTAATTATGGTATGGGAGAGTAATTAACTTGACTTATAAATTGGGATGGTTTATTGTCTTGTTTATATTTTCTTTGTTTTAATCGTTCTTTAATTTGGTTTGTCGGATGCTACGGTTTAATTAGTTTGGTTAATTTGCAGTTTACATGGACTATTTGAATTTCCCAAGTTTTATCTTCTTCATAGGTATTATTATTATCATTTATGCTATGCACATGGTGAAGGAATTAGGAAAGTGCATGGAGCATCAAAAGCGTTGGCCTTTTTTTTTTT
>NW_010387145.1:0-1534 GCF_000414095.1 Morus notabilis
ATATATATATATATATATATAAATATCAAATATATTAAGTGCCTGAATTTGGTGTTGGAGAGAGAATCCATAATAAAGTTGATGATGTGTAGTTTCTGAACAAACTGCCCATATTTATTTCACATATTTCAACCACATTAATTCAATGCAACACTTATGAAATTTATGTTAGAATACTGCCATACATCAGTATTTGTAATCATCACACGTTTGTAAAATAAAATAATAATAAAAAAAGAGTATGTGTTGGAGTATTGGCTTTCTTAACATCAATACTATGTTAATATTATATATGCTCTACCGTTGTGTGTCACTCACAGTTGCTCTAGGAGAGACGGAGGGTCTACTTATAAAACGCACTTTGCCGCTCAAGTTAAAGAAACAATCATGAGAGAGCGTAAAAGAAAATGTCTGTCTCGTTCATTTCGCAGATTTAAATTTTTAATTTAAGTTGAAATGTGACATTTTTTGAGAATTTTTTACTGTAGCAGAAAAAGTTAAATGTGACATTTTTTTAAGAGTTTTTTACAGTAAAAACTTAAAACTGAAAACTCGAATCGGTTAAATGAACGAGGCCACCCGAGTGTTCTATTTATAGTTGGGGATTCAATCAGTGAGATTTCTCATATCTATTCTAATACACACGCATCAACTGTCTAGGGTTTTAAAAATACTCGATGATTTTTCTTTTTATTAAATGGGAATTCTCTGATATTTCTTGACGATCCTTGTAAAATTAAGGACACGTGTTGTATTGTTACTCAATGGTTTAACTCCTTGATAATATTAATAATTAGATCACGCAATTTTAATTAACGGTTCTAATTATGTTGTTTGCATCAGCAGTACTATTTTGTTTTTTTCAGCAGCACTAATGACAGTATTTTTCTTTGTACTAGCTTTGTTAATGTGAGACTGCACTGTGGTTGGTAGGTTGCTTCTTCTTCCTTTCTTTGTCAATTAATTCTTTTTCCTTTTCTATGCCTTCAACATCTTTACACCCAAAATTGGGATCGATCTGCCTCATTTGTTCTAATCTGCCCTGTCGTAAAGATTGTGCTTTCTGCTTCTTCTTCTTCTTCTTCTTCTTATTCTTCTTTTTCAAAATTTTTTTCCTTTCCTTTTCTTCCTTCTTCCCTTTGCAAAAATTCAATGCATAAAGTAGATGATTTCTTGACCAGAAAAGAGCCAATACGCCGCACAAAGGTCACGTCAGTGTGGTTTTTCTTGGCAAATTTTAGCACTGATTGGGCCACGAATAATAGTGCAAAAGGACTTTGAAACTATTCAAAAGAGGACTCTTTGTCTGGTGTAAATTTAAGATGTGTCAACTCCATGGCCAAAAGCAAACAGGATCCGGTGCTTTTATCATGCCCTTCTTTGTTAATTTGTGCAAATAAAGAATGTTGATTTAATTAAGGTTTGCGCTTTTACGTTGCCTTTTACTATGCATGCAAAAAGAAGTGTTTGGTCTTTGATCGTGATATGCGTGGGGTTTTATCTGGATTATGCGTGGGATCCTCTCGGCCTTTCA
>NW_010387146.1:0-1536 GCF_000414095.1 Morus notabilis
GATTTATAAGTAAATGATAGTTTTTATGGTTTTTATTTTATTTTATAAATTATTGAAGTTTTGTAATACTAGGGGAATAGCTTTTTTTTATTAACTATTTTAATTTATCACTGATTAACTTAAAGATTAATCAATATCAATAAGTTATTAACTAATATCAATTAATAATTAATCAAATTCAGTCAGTACATTAACCGTTTATCAATAATAAACTATTAATAATTAATGATAAATTGATTTATTATCGATTAATTATAATTTATCACTAATTAATTACTATATAAAATGGTCAATTTCCACACACACAAAAAAAGGTAATAAAATCGATCTTTTGTCTAAGAAATAAAAAGTACAACCATTTATTAAAAATGGTGGTAAAGAAAGGGGTCATTTCCCTAGTTTTTTCCTTTTTTCTTTTTTTTAAGTCTCTCTAACACATTTAAAATTAAATTTAATTATAAAAATAGACCTCTTACTTTTAAGTTTTTCTCAATTGATGTGAAACAACAAAATTATCATTTAAATATGTAAAAGTTATTTCATTTTCACCCCTTGGTACTTTGTAAACGAAAAAAGAAATGAAACAAAAAGACAAAAAATACCCTTAAATAGTTTCTAAAAAATATTCACATTAAAAAAACCCTAAAACAAAATAATAGTCCGAAAAAAAAAGATCTGGAAAAAAAATATGACTTTCGAAAACCCACACTCATTTAGGGGAATGTTTTGGCAGTAACAGATAATTGGTTAGCACAACCAAATGTCAATTGTTAACTGAAATCCCTATCCAAAAGATGTTTTCAGTCAATTGTGATAGGGCTGAGTAAGGGTTTGTTTGAGAAGAAAGCTTCCAGATTTGCAATGGCAAATTCAGCAGCAGCCTCAAAAGACTCTGGTGTATATGCAGATACGTGTGGAGAAAGAACAACATTATCCAGTGCAAAGAGCTCCTCTGGAACATTAGGTTCATTCTCAAACACGTCCAAACCAGCACCTCCAATTTCCCTTGCAACCAAGCATCTTACTAGCTCCTTCTCATCTATAAGAGCCCCGCGTCCTACGTTAACAATCACTCCATTTTTCCCCAAGGCCGATAATACTTCTTTGCCAACTATTTGGCGTGTCTCGGTAGTTAAGCTACAACATAAGACGATGGCATCACTATTCTCTGCAAGATCTCGAATAGTGGAATAGAAGGGGTACGAGATGGAGGGCATTTCGTTCCTCGAGTTGTATAAAACGTTGCAGCCAAATGCTTCAAGCCTTTTAGCAACTTCAGAGCCGATCTTCCCAAATCCAACAATCCCTATCCGCTTGCCTCCGAACTGAAATTTTCCAATCCTTGAAGTTACTTTTTGACTTCTTGGATATCTAACTATGCACTGAAGATAGCAGCAAACAGGTTCAAACTATACAGTAACATAATAGGTAGACATTTAGGCGACTGGCTAAAGGTTTTAAGGACCTCTTGGTATTTGACAAGATGCATACGTTTGGATAAGAAAAGTTAGAAAATGAAGGGGTTTTTTTTTTTTT
>NW_010387147.1:0-1522 GCF_000414095.1 Morus notabilis
ACTTAAATATGACTAATCCAAACTTCTTAGGGCAAAATAAGAGTTTAAAGTTTAAAGAGTAAATTAGAAATGATCTTAAAATTTAGCGGGCAACAACTTTTCCGTTTTAAAATTCGAGAGGTGTATGTACCACTTTTTAAAGTTTAAAGGGGTTAGGGAGAATTTTTAAATTTATCCTAGATTATTTGATAAATTAGTCTGTATTTATCTTATAAATGTTTAATTTAGCTTATTCCTAATATTTAAATATTAGATAAGTATTAGATTTAAGTACAAATACCTCAAGTACAATTCTCAAGTCATTGTATACAGTCCTATGACTATCCATCAATGGATACTTGTATCATCATCACAACGCTGGATTTTCTCATAGCCTGTATTACGTTCAATCGTTTTACATTAACGCAGCTCAAATCCCATAGGCACACACACGTATATACATGCTTATTTGCCAGCGTTACACCTAACGTAGCTCAAATCCCATTGCCACACAGGCACAGACGCCCGCTTATTTGCTAAATTTTCCAAAGTGTTTTTCGGTAGAACGATCTATCGATTAGTTTTTAATCATTAAATTTAATTAAAATTACATTAAATTAAAAAAAATATGTAAAATAAATAATTTTTAATATTTTATTTTTTTCAATTTTACTAGAGAAACTCCCATTCTTCACACCTCGATTTAGTAACCTGACACCCTAAGACAGGATTTTTGGACAGATGATACCAACCCGGCCGTGGTCTAATACCACACTAAAAATATAATAATAATAATAATAATAATAATAATAATAAAATAAATAAGGCCATCATCGTTCTTCTTCGTAGCTTTATTTCTACAACAAGCCACACCTTAGACATAAGACAATTGTACCCCTACACCGTTGCACCCTCCTGTATATTTCTTATAAATGTATATCTATATATATATATATATATATTCTATTATTATTAATAGAAAATTAGTTATTATACCATGGTTTTCTATTTCCCTAAATCTTGCAATGTATACCTGAAGTACATACATATAAATATAAACTCCTTTTTTCAGAGCAAGAATGCGTCAAGAAATTCTTAAAGCCATATATAATAAAAAATAAAAAAAAATTAAGAACTAAATATAGGAACATATAAAATTGGCTTTCCATTATCATTAAATATTCCGTAGACTTCAATGGTATACGCATCGCCATATATAGCAGTGGACGATTTCTGAGCAGTTGCGAAAATACTCGAGAATTCTCTTCTCTTTGACGAGAGAAGACGAGTTTTCTAGTTTTTTTCTTTTCACAGCAAATAAATCGTTTGTATGTTTGTCAGAAGCTAAATAAACTGTTCCCTGAGAACCTTTTCCAAGCAATCTAACTATATGCCATGTTGAAGGAGGCGACCCATGGCACTCAAACAATAACAAAATTTCTTTGTTTCGTTGGACGTCTTATATATGCCGAGGGGAACTATATATAATACTACAGTACAACCACTATAAAATAAGATTATTGGGGTTAAGAGAAAAAAAAAA
>NW_010387148.1:0-1471 GCF_000414095.1 Morus notabilis
ATGCCAACTCTTAAAGTGAAAGTGTTGTGTATTGTTAAGGAGACATTGTCGGAGAAAACAAATATGGCTTTGGTGGAAACTCCATGGACTCCAGACTTGCTTCTAACATTTCTACCACCTTGCTCATCGATGGCCGATCAGCCGGGTTTGTTTGAATGCACCAGAAACTCACTAACAACATCTTCTTTGATATTTCGTTCTCTCCGTCCATTATGTTCCCCAAGATACTTTCTTCATTTTCCATTTCTAGATCCTTATAAATTCGATTTGGGTAATATATTTCACTAGTATGAGACGCTGCAGAATCAAAGTTCTTTCTACCTCCAACCATTTCAAGAATCAACATCCCATAGCTATAAACATCGGATTTATGAGATACTCCACCAAAGGCCCGACTGAATACTTCGGGTGCAATGTATCCTATAGTTCCTCTAGCTCCCGCCGCAGACACGATACTCTCCTTCGTTAGCCAGAGTTTGGCAAGCCCAAAATCAGAAATTTTAGGACAGAAGCCGTCGTCCAAAAGAATGTTTTGAGGCTTTATGTCGAGATGCAAAATCCTCGTGTTACAGCCTCGGTGCAAGTATTCTAGCCCTCGTGCAATGCCAATCGCAATTTCATATAATGTTTTCCATTCTAAGTGACGGTTTGTACTCGAAGATTCTTGCGTGAATATGAACTTGTCTAGTGATCCGTTGGGCATATATTCATAAACAAGAGCTCTGTTTGTCCTCTCATAACAAAATCCAAGGAGAGTGACTATATTAACATGAGAAGTTCTACCAATGCTTGCGACTTCATTGATGAACTCTTCTCCATTACTTTTGGACTCATTTAGCAGTTTTACTGCAACCAAAGAACCATCAGGTAACTTACCTTTATATACAGTGCCATACCCTCCTTTACCGATCCTTTCTGCAAATGACTTTGTCATCTTCTTCACTGTTGCATAACTATATCGCTTTGGGGCCAATGGCTCATAATTCCTTATAAATGCTTTCACATCAAACTCCTGATCTCTTGTGTTTGTCTTCCAAATAACTATTCTTGTGCTCCGTATGTTTTCTCTCTTGTAGTAGCATGCGATCGCAATGGAAAATACAACGATCCCCGACACAGCAGCCCCAATGCCTACATTTAGACAACGATCTCTTGAAATCTCGTTGAGCAAAGTAAAGAAGAAAATTAAGCATCCACATTGTCAGGGTATATATTTTTCGTTAGAGAAGTGGTCCTAGAGTAAGTAAAGATTTGACAACGGTCATCGTACCTATGATCCGTCTACCATTTGAAAGTAAGTGGTAACGAGTAAATCCTGCAAGAAACTGGCAACGAGTAAATTCATGCGAAATGAATGGTATAATAGAAATTCTTATTGTTAGTGACAGACTTACGAGCACGTATGAACAGAATTCAACATCATTTTTTTATCTTATTTGAAAACTTTCCCACCAAAATTATATTTTCCCGC
>NW_010387149.1:0-1538 GCF_000414095.1 Morus notabilis
GACTGTAAATTTGCTCGCTTTTGGTGTCATTGGTACCATTCCATTTATGTTGGATTGTGTGATCTTACAGGAAAGGTTGGTTATTTTTTTGGTGTTAGGAACGTTGACTTCATCCGTACGTAACAAGAGCGGCAGATGGAAAATGATGGATACGAGAATGTTGCAAACGACACTGAAAACCCGTATATTCCCTTGGCAACTTCTATTCAAACGAAGTTGCAGAGGTTGTCTCCTTTATCCTCCAACCGTTGTATCTACAGAGTGCCTGACCGACTACGGAATATGAACTCAAAGGTGTACACACCCAAGGTGGTTTCCATTGGTCCACTCCACCATGGAAATAAAAGCTTAAAACTGATGGAAGATAGTTACAAGCTTATCTCCAACACACCAACCAAAGCTTGGAGTTTTACGTAAGGATTGTAAAGGAAAAAGAAGCAGAATTGCGCGATTGTTATGCTGAACTTATAGATTTTACAAGTGATGAACTCACAGAGATCGTACTAGTGGATGCTGTTTTTATCATTGAGTTCATGTTGAGGGCTGAATCAAATAATTATGGAGTTGAGGATGATAACTACATCTTTCGTAATCCATGGTTGTCGTAGGACGTCATTCATGATTTACAGATGATTGAGAATCAGCTGCCCTTTTTCATCCTTGAGGATCTTTGGCAATGATGATAGGCCTTCAATCATCAAGCTTTTGCTACAAGTTTTTCATAAGAAGCAAGCGCTTATGGATGAAAATTTGGACCGATTATGTTCTTCTAAAAAACAGCATTTTGTTGATTTATTGAGAGAATTGTATGTTCCCTTGAAGCCAAAGGAAGGGGAGCTAAAAAGTATAACCACACCAAGCATAACGAAGCTACACCAGGCTGGTGTTAAGTTAAAGGTGGGGTCCAGCAAAAATTTGTTTGACATTGTTTTCTCTAATGGGATTTTGGAGATTCCCGAGTTGATATTATCTAGTGATGCTGCAGAAGTTGCATTAAAAAACTTACTTGCCTTTGAGCAGTGACATTGCGAAAGGAAATACATTAATGATTATGTGACGATTATGGATCCCCTCATCAATACATCAATCTGTCTATTTTATGGTTACTAACATAATATAATTTTAAATATATTTATTTATTTATTTAAGTAATTATGAATTTATATAACTGATTTTAAAAAGTAGTTATAACTAGAGATAAAAATGTGATTACGAATTATTTTTACAGACTTATATACAAATATTGCAACTTGTAGACATTTCTTTTCTCATCTATTGTAAAATGGACATATATATAATTAACTCTAGAATATAACGTAAATTCCATTTCTCATTTTTTCATGCCTTTTACTAGTACTAGTTGAAGACACGTGCTATGCACATGAGGAGCAATCGTGTATTAAGTTTTAATTATCGCGTTATTATTAAAACCATATAATGGTCCAAAAAATCTAAAATTAAAAAAATAAAGTTTTTTAGGTAAGTAGTCAAAAAAAGATTAAAAAAAGAACTAAAATGAAAGAGAAAAAAAAAAAAAA
>NW_010387150.1:0-1540 GCF_000414095.1 Morus notabilis
TTTTTTTTTTTTTTGGGTAGAAACCATAATCTTTTCTTTCTATAAACTATAACTCTTGTTTTAGGAAAGTTACAATTTATCCTTAATCCTTGCCTTCACGCTTCCTCTCCCTCTCCTTCCATCTTTTATTTTTCTCTTTCTTTTTCTTAATTTTGTAAACTTTTCCTTTATTTCTGCTTCGTTGATCTCTCTTTTTCTTTTTGACCGGGAAAAAAAAATACATTTATGGTTGCCATAAGCTAAAGACTATTTATTGATAGAAAAATAATTTCAACAAACTGTAGCTCTATCTCCGCAAACACCTTAAGTACTAAATTTCCATGCAAGATTTTGGTAGGTGTTACTAGTACTGCATTTTTTTAACATTATACTATATTAGAACTATATCAAAATAATTAAGTGTACTGATAGAATTTGATTATGATACAATGATTCAAAATTGAGCAGTATTTATAAGGTCTTTTTTAATATCTAAAATAAATTCTCCAAATTTCGTTCATGCTTGTAGTAATTTCATGTCCTCGTTGCTGAATTAGCTTGTCATTTTATTTTATTTTTTTTGGATTGTAATCTCTGTAGCTTACTTACTTCAAATGCGGTGGAGTGTCACTTGGTGTTGGCGTGCAACACCATTCCGCGGACGGTTTCTCCGGTCTCCATTTTGTCAACACATGGTCCGACATGGCTCGAGGTCTTGACCTTACAATTCCACCATTCATAGACAGGACATTGCTCCGTGCCCGTGATCCGCCTCGCCCCGCTTTCGAGCACGTAGAATACAAGCCTGCCCCAGCCATGAAAACCGCTCAGCCAACCAAAGACTCTCAATCTAGTCCTGAGACCGCGGTTGGTATGTTCAAAATGACAAGGGAACAACTCAACACCTTGAAAACCAAATCCAAGGAAAACGGCAACACAATCAACTATAGCTCCTATGCGATGTTGTCGGGCCACGTTTGGAGATGCGCGTGCAAGGCACGCGAGCTCCCCGAAGACCAAGAGACCAAGTTGTACATTGCCACTGACGGAAGGTCTAGGCTGCAACCCCCACTCCCACCCGGCTACTTTGGCAATGTGATTTTCACGGCCACGCCGATGGCTATGGCGGGCGACATCCAATCAAAACCGACGTGGTATGCCGCGAGTCGTATCCACGACACGCTGGCGCGAATGGACAACGATTATCTAAGATCAGCCCTTGATTACCTAGAACTTCAGCCTAGTCTATCGGCCCTCGTCCGCGGGGCCCACACATTTAGGTGCCCTAATCTCGGGATTACTAGTTGGGTTAGGCTGCCAATTCATGATGCTGATTTCGGTTGGGGCAGGCCAATTTTCATGGGACCGGGTGGGATTATGTTTGAGGGGCTAGCATTCATGTTACCAAGCCCGGCCAACGATGGGAGTTTGTCAGTGGCAATTGGTCTTCAACCTCAACACATGAAGGCTTTTGAGAAGTTGTTGTATGACATATGATGGAAAGAGATGCGTATGATGTGCCTGAGAATCTTAATTAGTCCCTCGTGATGAATCACACCAG
>NW_010387151.1:0-1523 GCF_000414095.1 Morus notabilis
TTTTTTTTTTTTTTTTTAAATATTGAAGATAATAACAAGTGCAATTTTGATCGTTTCAAGTAATTGATAGTACTGTGCATAGTAAGCATAAAAAATGACGTTTGATTAATAAAGGAAGAAAGAAGAGCAAATCATTCTCTGATCTGTTGAAGTTAGGTCATCTAATATAAGCAACCTTCATGTATATATATAAATCATTTATAGTTATATTGTCGTCTCCAACTGGTTCAGCTATATATAGCTATAGCCCAATATTTGCCAATATCTAAGTAACATGGAAAAGCTGCTTCTAGTTTATGCTTTTCTTGTGCTTGGCTCTGCAATTACTTGTGGAGCAACTACGTACACGGTGGGAGATACTTCTGGTTGGGATATAAGTACAAATCTTGATTCATGGATAAACGGCAAGATATTCAACGTGGGTGATATTCTTGGTGAGTCCTCTTGCTGAACTATACAAATTATAGTTGATCAGTTGATTATTTTCTCTAATTTCTAAGCTACATTTCTGTCAAACTTTCTGGGATTTACATATAATTTATAGGTTTTTTAATTAGCACTTCATCCCTTAAATTATTCCCATATTTTTCAGTTTGATAATTAACTCTTTAAACTTATCAAACCATTGCATGTGGCTAATAACATTGTTTAAGGGAAAATGTTGTATAACCCGAAGAGATTTTATCTCCGCTCTCTCATAGAGAGTGGGATCCATTTGTGGAGCCCATCTTTTGTGAGAGAGTGGAGATTAATAGCATTGTTCTTGTTTAAATTTGATATCCCGACGTCTGCCACCCGGCCGTTGAACTTTTCATGTTATGACAAATCGCACGTGTTCAATTTGGTAATTAATTCCTTTCTTTTCGTCACCAATTCAACTGGTGTTATCAATTTGGGCCACATTATACAATTGTTTGAAAATTTCAAAATGGCTGATTACAAATATTTAAAGCTCCAATGACAAGTCACCAAATAATGAATGTTCATAGGTTTAAAGTCTCAAAAGCCCAGCTTCATCTATATGAATTCTCCTATAAATGAAACTACTAAATATTTGTATATTGATGGTTTTGTAGTGTTCCAATATTCATCAACTCATAGTGTAAGTGAAGTGACAAGAGAAAGCTTCAACAGTTGCAACACAACCAACGTCTTGAACACATTTTCAAATGGAAACACGACCGTGCCATTGACAAAGGCAGGCCAGATGTACTTTGTATGTGGCAACAAGTTACATTGCCTGGGAGGAATGAAGCTGCAAATGAAGGTAGAAAGCAATCAAGATTATGCACCGGTTGGTGCACCTCAGGCAACAACCGGCTCTGATCTTCCCAACAATCCTTCTTCCAGAAACAACATTCCTAATACTTCATCTGCGTTTAGTCATATTGGTGGAGCTTATGTTATTGTGCCTTCTCTAATTGGTCTTGTCGTTTTCATGCTATGGAATAATGTGAAGAATATTTGATTAAGTACTCTTGTGGTATTCACGAGAATTATATATATATATATATATATATATA
>NW_010387152.1:0-1541 GCF_000414095.1 Morus notabilis
TATTATTTTGGTTGTTACGATCCCCTTCAATATCCTTTATTATTTCTTTATGGAGAGAATAGAGGGCATCGAGGAATTCCCAGATTGAACAAAAAATCAATGCTCAAACATTGCCTTGAGCAAAACCAAATTATTTCAGATCAAGTAACATCTTCTGCAGATCTTTTACAAAGAGAGGCATCAGGTATTATATTGTGAAATTTAAATTTAGTTCCACATTTTTTTTTTGAACATCTTTATCTATGACACTTTTTTTTTTGTCTCTCCAGTGTGCAAAAAAAAAAAAAACAAAAAAAAAAAACAAAAAAGAGATGAAGTTTCTTGTCGAGAATACTACTATTATAAATTGCAGGTGAGAAGCAAATATTTGGTCCAGTAGCTGCATTTGTTTATGGAATTGAATTCAAAAAAAGAGGCCTTCTGCATGCTCATTTCTTGATAATTTTAACACCAAACGGAAAACTCTATGCACCTGAAAGTTTTGACAAAATTGTATCTGCTGAGATTCCTAATGAAAATCAAAATTGTCATTTATATAAAATGGTTCTTAAACATATGATGCATGGTCCTTGCGGTGATTTAAATCTAACCAACGTATGCATAACAAAAAAAGGTACTTGTAGAAACCATTATCCCAAATCATACTGTTCCACAACAACTTATGGAAAAAAAAAAGCTCTTTTCCAATATAGATAAACATCGAAATGATGACAAAAAAGTGAAAGTCAGAGGAGCTTACTTAGACAATCGTTGGGTTGTTCCATATAATCCATATTTACTTGCAAAGTTTGACTATCACCTCAATGTAGAAATATGTTCCACAATTAAAGCAGTAAAATATTTGTACAAATATATCTATAAAGGTCACGGTCGAGTTGCTTTTAATTTGGCGTCTACAAATGACTCAAATATAATTGATGAAATTGAAAACTTCCAATCTGCAACATGGATTTCTCCCCCAGAAGGAATGTGGAGAATTTATGGTTTTTCTTTAAATGAAGTTGATCCAACTGTTTATTCATTACATTTACATCTCGAGGACAAACAGTTAATCACCTTCAAGAAAAAGGATAAGCTTTCTGATGTAGCTAAATTAGATTTATTCTCAACAACAATGCTGACTGACTATTTCAGATTGAATCAATGTAACGAGACTGCAAAAAAAAAATGTTGTATGAAGAAATCCCCTAATATTTTATCTAGAATAGGCAACATAAGATGTGGATGCTAAGAAAAAGAGGTAAAGTTATTGGTAGAATTGTGACGGGGCATCCTACAGAAAATGAAAGATATTATTTAAGAGTATTGTTAAATCACATTAAATGTGCCACTTCATTTGATGCTCTTAAAACATTCAATGGCACGAAAGTTGTTATCTTTTCGTGAATCAGCTCTTTTACAACTTATTAGATTCAGACAACACTTTAGAAGAATGTTTGGAAGAAGCTTCCACATATCAAATGCCTTGTACTCTTCGTCGACTATTTGCAACAATTTTGGTTTATTGTAAAGCTACCAAACCTCGAAGCTTATGGGAAAGA
>NW_010387153.1:0-1527 GCF_000414095.1 Morus notabilis
TTTTTTTTTTTTTTTCCACAAACAGGTGCTGGATTTTATCTCAATGCCACACAAGAGAAGTGGAAGAACTGGCGTATGTATGATTATGTTGTCAAGGAGCTGCCAAACCTTCTACAGGAGAATTTCCCACAGCTTGATACATCACGAGCATCGATATTTGGTCATTCTATGGGTGGTCATGGCGCTCTAACAATCTACCTAAAAAACCTTGACAAGTATAAGGTAATTAATTGCTGGGAATATCTTACCCCTTTGCACTTGAAAGTTTAAGATTACGATAAATATAATTACCATGAGTCCTTTTGTTTATATTATGAAGCGGAAGTTCTTGTGTTATGTGGAGTTGCTTGACTTTCACAATCAAGTTCAGAAAATTTTGAAGTCTTTGAGTCTAGTTCGGTCGTGATGCATCGAGGCCGGAAACTTTATATAGCCATAGAAGAACTCACAACTATTTTAGTTCTTACTATCTTGCTGTATCTTCTAATATTATCTATTACAGTCAGTGTCTGCCTTTGCACCAATCGTGAACCCCGTAAATTGTCCCTGGGGCTCGAAAGCTTTCACAAATTATCTCGGCAGCAATAAAGCTGATTGGGAGGTTAGTTTCTCAGAAATCTAATAAATGCAACAATTCTTTATCATTCCAGGTGCGTAATTTATAATGAATAATATTGTAAAATTGCAGGAATATGACGCTACTAGCCTTATAGCAAAGTTCCATGATGTGGCAGCTACAATTCTAATTGATCAGGTATTGTCTGCTTTCCTATATTTAATTTTTTACCAAACAAGATTTTACCTCTTATCTTGTTTTTAATTTGCCCTCTTCTGGGGTTTTAAGTTCTTTAAAGTTTGAACGTTTACATTTTAACCAAGGGATCTCGCATGCATATAACATAATCAAGTGGAACATTCACCTTCATTGGATCTCGTATAGTAACCCCGAAATCTTCCTTTTCTGAGTATAGAAACATGAAAATTAGACTTGGTATTTTCTAAATACAACTTCTTTTACGCAGGGTGAGGATGACAAATTCTTGCATGATCAACTTCTGCCGCACAGATTTGAAGATGCATGCAGGGCTGCTAATGTTCCGCTGCTGCTGCGGTTGCAGCCCGGATATGATCACTCTTACTTTTTCATTGCCACCTTCATCGATGATCACATCCGCCATCATGCTCAAGCTCTTAATCTCCCATGAAGGTTGGCGAATTCCGGAAACCTCTGTCGAATGTAGTCCCTATCTATATAATTTTTCAATGTAGTTGGTTTTCTGATATGAACTTTGTTGGGACAGAACATGATGCACTAGTAGTCAAGATGTTGCTCCGAGTACTAAGTTTGTGATATGAATTGGAGTTTGAGCCTTATCCCTTAGTTGTATACTCTTTTGTGCGACATGGTTTTCCAGTTATATACATATTTTTGCCCATCGTTTAGTCGTGGAATTGCATATAAGTTACGTAATACAAGCTTGGCAACAACAATAAGAGAAGCAGAATACAAGTACGGAGTACCAACTT
>NW_010387154.1:0-1542 GCF_000414095.1 Morus notabilis
GTGCAAGCGTTATCCTAAGTTTACCATCGCCTGCTATTTCAATCGGTATCGTGTCCTAATTCGATTTAAGATTCGACTGTTAATTATAAATTGCATGATTTGTTGATAGACAAAATTTCTAATTAATTTTGGATTCGTTTATAACTTATCGAATTTTTAGTATTATTCTCATAATTTAATAATTAATTTTCTCAAATTAATTATTCTTAATTTCCGTATTGACAGTTAATCTAATTATTATGTCTTATGAGATTTCTTATAAACTTACCCATACTAATTGGATTATTATTATTATTATTATTATTATTATTATATATATTTTTATCTTAACAAAAATCTTAATTTCCTCTTATTACTTAACGTAAAACCGGTTTAACGAGTAACTTCTCTATTTTGCCTCCAGCTTAATTTTAGGATTTCCCATTTCATTGATCGGGTCCTACAATTTGACTAAAACCACATTTTACATTTTAAAATATATAAACAAATTTAAAATCACCTTTAAAAGTGTTTGCACAAAACATCAATTTACGAAGTTACTTTATTTTAGTCCCCCTGTAATTTTGAAATTAAGCCACTTAGCCACGGTTTTTGAAATTGGATTTTTTACAGGGTTTTTAAACTGTCCTCATGCTGTCCAGAGTGCTGTAAAAGTGTTGCAATACTGCAATTTTTCAAACTTTACAAAAGTGACCCGGTTTTAATAATTTTTCACATTTTAGTCCTTTACCGAGTTTTCATTAATTTCTAAGGCTCAAAATCAATTTCCAGCACATTTCATGCTCTTTTAAAACTATTTCCAGCAGTTGAAAACTGTCAAAATACTGCAGAAAATAATGCTTCCATTTTTGCCACCGTTTTTAACTATTTTGGCGATTTTACCCTTAATAACGGATTTCAACGTCACTAAACCAATTTGCAAATTTTTCCCGCCAAAATATAATATAAAGTCTGTTATACAGTCATGGATCTGCCATTGGAGCATTTTTGAAAAATTCATCCGGTAGATATTTTGTTTTGCGTTTTTGACCTAAAATAGCCAAATCTTTACACTTTAGTCCTCTTAGCCATTTTAGTCAAATTTCTTAGGGTTTCTTAAACACCAAATTACTGTCAAAATCCTGTCTTTATACAAATTTTTTTCAACATACATAGTTTCAAAATTTTAAGTCCAAAAATCAATTTTTACTAATTTTTAACAATGCACCTCATAACATGCCAAATTCGAGGGTAAGTGATAGTACATGGGTAAGGTCATCTAGATGGCATAAGCAAAAAGATGGTAGATGACTTAAGTTTATCCAATGGCTTTTGTTTATCTCCTATTTCTTCCTTAAACAAATGAGGTTGAAAACCTCTCCCTCTGTTGCTTCACTCTCACGTCCACAGCACACATTTTTTTTTTTTAAATTTTTAATTTTTTTTTTAATTTTCTACCACATATCCCACACATTAATCAAACCTACCACTAATCCTAGCCACTCATTTAAAAGGGGTCTTGCAAACTTACATAGAATGTGTCTTAAACCTCTTTTTTTTTTT
>NW_010387155.1:0-1543 GCF_000414095.1 Morus notabilis
CAATCACATAGTCAAATGGGTACAAAAAGCCATTTCCCAACCAAATTTAATCAACAGCTAAAACAAACTAAACTTAATCCAAAACACTTCCTACTCAATTTCACAAAAAATCCGAATTAAAACAAATAATTTTATTAACAAATTTATTTTTCAATAACAACTAAGAAAATCAAAACAAGACAGAGCACGACGGCAACGATAAGCGATGGAGGGACATGAGTGTGGCATGCGAACTGCGAATGGCGCGACAGCGATGAGCGAATGAGGAGGAGTGAGGCGTGGCAATGGTGGGTTCACAGATCGAAGAGAAAGACTGTATTTTCACAAAGAAACAAGTGAGAGAGAACTATGCCGAAATCTTGATTTTGAATATATATTTAGACGACGGTTTTTATTTAAACACCGTCTAATTTTAAGAAATAGACGATGATTTTATATATAAAAAAACGTCGTCTAACACTTAAGTCAGTGCACCCTTGATTTTAGCAGAAATATAGACGACGGTTTTACTATAAACTGTTGTTGATCTTGAGTCGTTATTTCCCAATTTTGTTGTAGTGAATTTTCATAAAAGATCCAAGATTGATGTATAATGTACTAAATTAGTTTTAATCCATGAGTTTCGCTGCGTTGCATTACAAGACAAATAAAATGACACCTAGGGTTGCGAATTGACGCCTGCTAAATTTACTCCTAAATTTAATGTAGTTGAGTAATTACAGTTGTGCGTCATTTATCAACTTAGTATAAAATTTTATGTTCACATGTTATTTTTTGGAGAATGTTTAAATAGTGGGGAGCAAATAATAATTGTCACAAGTGCATAAAAGGATATACAAATATCTTTCAAGTTGTCGCATTGTTAATATTACAAACAAGTGTCCGGTGACATAGTTTGAAATATGGCAAGTATTATTCTACGCTATGGTAGGCCGACATAATAGATAATTACTGTATTTATTATATTTTATTTTTCTTTAGGCAAGTAGGTCTAAGTAAGAGATAAATAAAATAAATATTTATGTGCATCACTATAATTAACATTATTGCTTGGTGTGGGACTAAGCAATTTAAAATGATAAACGTTGTAATATCGAGCACTGTAGAAAGCGGTATGACGTTAAAACCAAATGTTTTAAGAAATAGAATAGTGACAAGTAGAACCACAAGTAGTTTAGATGTTTCACTCGTGGATGCACTAATATGAAGCAATTTAAAACTAAATATTTTTTATTAATATATTCAATTTCTCACTATTGAAGGATAGTAGAAATAAGAATAATTAGAGAGATATACAATTGTTATAAATTTTCTTAGGAAAGAGCATTGTGATAGCGAACTAGTCCTTTAAAATTTTTTCATATGTTGGTGCAATAATTACTAGCCGATCCCAATTAAGTTGGGATTAAAATTTATTGTTGTTGTTGGTGGTGCAATAACTACGTGGTTAATTGTTATAGATTTTATTCTTCCATGCAACTAGTAGCATTAGATTGATATCGGATTAACAGTTAATGAGTTTTTATTTTTGGCTAGTCGTGTT
>NW_010387156.1:0-1543 GCF_000414095.1 Morus notabilis
AAAAAAAAAGTGTTGGTGACCAAAAAGTAAGGCAAATAACAAGCATTCAGGTTGAAAAGAGAAATTAATTCACACGATACAAACGTACGTTACGAACGTCAAGAATTTTATGCGAATATAATGGATACATGAAGGACTTTTGTAAATTCTCCATCTGTTTCCTCTCTGGTGAAGGCGATAAATGGCCTTACCTTGGTAGTATCGGTGAAATTGGTACCGAATGTGGAGCTTCCGTCAATTGTTCACAATCACTCGAGCAGTTGAAGCATTTCTCATCAACTCCATAAGAGGAGTCCGCCGTAGGTTGGGCTGCTTATGTGAAGGGGAGTCCACTGGGAAGAGGAGTGGAAATCGAAAGAAAAGAGGGGAGAAAAACTAGAAAGGCTGAGGAGATGCTTTGCAAACTCATGCGAGAAACGCACAAAGAAAGGCTGGAGATTCTCTAACCAAGGGAGAAATGGTTGGTAGAGTGGGTGGGGGTCATTACTCGGAAAGAGCACATAGAAACACTGTGCTCTGATTTGAGAACGGGCTGAATCATGGCCCTCCCTGATTTTAGAATAAGGATCCAAAGTGATCCCAAAAGTAACTTTTGACTCTAGGTTAGTTGCGTGATTTTGGGCCTCCACACGTGGATTCTCCCACATGACCTAGAATCCTGATTCGGAATACAACTTCCAAACGACACCTTAATGTATTCCTAAATCTTTTTTTTTTTGTAATTCTTTTAAGTTTTTTTTTCTCCAAGCAAAATATATTTATGACGATCATGCAAACAGAAGTGACTCGCATAATAATGACAGTAGGAGAAAAATCAAGGTTGGACTAAAGAAATTATGAAAAAAAACCAAAAAACATGTATTTCTAAATATGTACACATATATATACACATTATATTTACGAAATGCCTATATGTTAATATAATTTTGATAAAAAAAATTTAAACTCTATAAATAAATTCTGACTCTGTTATTGATACCTCCTGATGACATCTTATAAAATGCATATGATCACATAAACTAATTTGCCATTTCAAAAAGCTCATGTCTAAATGATTTTTTAAAGGTTTAGTTGTTCTTATTTAAAAAATAAAGAAAGACGGTAAATTGGCTGAAGGAAAGTGAATAATTTAAAAAATATTGTTTGAGCACGAAATTAACAAAGTATCCTTTAGGTTAAATTAAAGAACAAAAAATATCATTTTGGTACCTAATGTTATAGTGAAATATGTGTATCGTATCTTATGTTTTTTATAATATTAAGTAAGATAGGTACTTCGGCATTTTAAAATTTTTTTTGAGTACCATGTGGCAGTTTTTTAGGACATAAAATGATAAATTTACTCTTATTAATAATTTCTCATTTGGTTGATTGGCTTGAAATTCGCTTGTAATACCGTTTATTAGTATGTAATTAGCTTGCAATAATTTTCCATTTTGTTAAATAGCTTGTAATTTTCTAGTTAGTCAACTAAATTGTTACTATTGTACTTCCGTTTAGTTGGTGTATTCGTATCATGATTTGAATTATAGTTCGTGATTCG
>NW_010387157.1:0-1545 GCF_000414095.1 Morus notabilis
AAAAAAAAAACATTGTTGTTTTCGTTATATATTGTTGTTTTTAAACATCTTGTCGTTTTTCTAATGTGATGTGGTTTTCAACACGGTAGTTTTAATTATGTTTGTTGATTTAAATCATTTTACGTTTTCGTGAGGTTGTTGTTTTAATGACTTGTGTTTCTAACAGATGTCGCTTTCCGTATATTGTGTAGTTTTCGTAAACTGTCATTTCAAATTGTTGTTGTTTTTATTTATTGTCGTTTAAACAGAGATTTAATTGTTTTCAAAAGTTGTCCTTTTATTGAGTTTTTTTTTTCCCCCTTGACATATCTTTTTATTGAGTTTAAGGTGTGCGGCCGTTATTGACTTGTCGTTTTTAGAAAACATTGTTAGATGTTAGTGACAGTCAAGATTTGGAGAATTTATCTGTAAGATTTTATTTTATGTGATGTGAATTTTATTATTACCTTTTAGCATTTCATTAAAAATTAAAAAATATATATAAAAAATTGGGTGCGGTTTATGGAATTAGAGATGCCATTCGTATCAGTGTCGAACTGAAGGACGGTGTTTGAATAACCATCACGTCCTGCCCTCTTTACATTTCTAGTCTGGACCTTGTCATGAGGCATTATATTTTTAAATTTATTTGCTTCTCCAATATGGCTGTTTTTAGAAAATAAGAGTACCTACATTATTGTCGATGACAGAGTTAGAAAAACTAATAATTAAATCAAAAATCTATTAGGCTTTTAATTTAGAAATAGACTTCTAACATTAATTTTAGTAGGGGGTAATTAATACTAATATAATATAATACTTAACTAGCCTATGACCTTTTGGTCTAGTGGCATTGTTGGTTTTGGGTGGAGTGGGGTTTGAATGGAGATTGCGGGTTCAAACACGTGTTATATAAAAAAAATATATATTTAATACCTAATTATGTATATAAGATTTAAAAAAAAAAAATTTAAGCCCCAGTGGGGTAGCTTTGGCTCCGTCCATTTATTGTTGTATACCAATATTGTTTTCATTTTCTGGAAGTTGTAATACTCATGAGCTCTTGTCGTATTCTTCTTCCATAGTTCTCTAAAGATATTGTTGTTTCTAGAACGATGTCGTAACTTCACATTATTATCGTTTTCTTGAAGTTATCATTCATAGAAGATGTCGACCTTTCTAATTTCTTGTTCGTTTATCTGATGTCACGTCGTTTCTTTGGAATATTCTCTTTTTATTAAATTTCATCATAGTCCTCTAAATATTGTCGGCTTTAAGACGTAGTCGTTTGTACATTATTGTCGTTTATTTGGAAGTTGTTCTTATAAGAGTTTGTGTACTGTCCGAAAGCTTTATCGTTCACCATCACGATATTGTTTCTTGGACCACACGGTTGTTTGTGCGGTGTAGTTCATCGTATGTCATCGTTTTCAGAAGGTTTTGTTGTTCTCTTACGCTGGTGTCGTTTTCTAGAAGTCTCCCACCTGGTATTTTAGCACTCACTGCCATAGCTTTTCAAACTAAAATTTCAATAATTGTGCTTGCGGAGTTTAGGACCAAAACAAA
>NW_010387158.1:0-1547 GCF_000414095.1 Morus notabilis
TTTTTTTTTTTCTATGGGTAATTAACTCATAAATCAAATTTGAGTCAAGTATGGGTCGGAGTAACAAATTCAGCCCGCCATGTTAAGGCCCATGGCCCAAAAACTCTTTTGCGCCAGATTCCGCGTCAATCAAAATGATTTCCGTGGGGTCACAAATCAGAAAAGTAACATGCATTTCTTCACCTGTGTAATCGCACTAATAGATTCCCATGTCGAAGTAATTCCTCCCCAATCACAAGGCTGTTTCCGTCAATTTGACATCCCCTAATTACGCGGCGAAACTTTACTTTCACCCGGATCAACCTTGCCAAATCAGAAATGCGGTTAAACAAGATGATCTCACCCAGTCAATTTCCAATTTTACCCCTCCAATGACCTTTTCCGACCATCATCGTACTTCTCACAAATTTGTCTCTTTCTCTCATTCTGGCCTATCAATCAACATCTTCAAAAATCGGTGGATAACAACACAATCACATCGAAGCTAGCTTTACTTCAACTACTAGACTATAACCAAAACCCTAACTCGTTCCTTCGACGAGTTTCAGCGAGTTCGCTCAAAGCGATCATGAGTCGAATCAGAAGAATCGAGCTCATCAAGCCATACACCTACACCTACTACCCCTCCTCCTCCTCCATCCTCCTCAGAGAAACCTCCGTTTTCGCTCCCAAAACCCTAGCTTTTCCTTCCTTCTTCGACGAATTGGAAGACTGCGAGCTTGGTTTCGGTCTAGGTCTCGATCTTGTGAGCCCAAGCCTTAGCCCCTTCGAGCTCTTCGACAATGTCACCGATCTGATCCGCGTTGAGAAAACGCCGTCGTTCTCGTCGTACCGGCGAATTCAGCGGGTCGAGAGGCTAGGAGCCGAGGTTTTCCTCGAGAGGCTGAGCGACCGAGTCAGCGAGTTGGAATCGCGCTTCGATCGGCTTGCGAGGATCGGCGCCGCCGGCGCCGAAGATCGGAAGTACACGTGGACTGCGGAGATAAAGGCCCCGGCGGCGAAGTACGTCACCGATCGGAAGTACAAGTTGACGGCGGAGATCAGAGACGGAAAGAAGGAGAAGAAGGAGCAGGGGAGTGGGAAGACTTACAGATGGACGGCTGAGATCGAGGGAAAAGGATCGGACGGTCCGATCTCAAGGACGTACACGTTTAAAGCATCGACTGGCGGTGGAAACGAGTGTAGCGAATCCAAGACGAAGGAGAAGAAGAAGAAGAGTGATAAGAGCGAGAACGGCAGGCGTGTGGTGGTGATTGAAGAGCCTGATGAAGCAGATCATGGGGCTGTAGTTCTGAGGCAGGTAATAGCTTCTAAAATTACATTTTTAGCCCTGTTTTATGTAGCATAATCTTCTTTCATGATTTAAAAATGGATTGGTGGTCATTGGTCAATTAATTGGGTCCATTTGGTTGATGTTGTTGTTGTTTAGTCATCAAAAATGATCATTTGATCAGGACACAAATAGTACTTTAAAACCGATTAATTGAGCTGGGTCTTTATTGTACTGTTCTCGTGAGTATATCATTCGTTTAATTCAACGAATTCGT
>NW_010387159.1:0-1548 GCF_000414095.1 Morus notabilis
TGGATATTAAATTTAAAACTTTGCTAAGATATGGTCGTTATTGAGTATAGTGGTTGAGCAAGTTACTAATTTTGTAAAATATTGAACTAAATAAATGGGGTTTTGAATTATTAAACTAAACTAAATAAAATAAAACAAAACAAAACTTGAAATTAATTAGGAAGTAAACAATAATAAAACAACGGTCAAAGGATCATTCTCCACCACACAAAAATAGAATCACAATGAATAAACGATAATATCTCCAATTTCCTATCCAAACTAACAACCGTAGATAGCAACAAGCTCTGCTACCCCAATATTTTCTTAGTTTGTCATTAAGCTGTTGTTAAATAAATTTTTGTGATGTGTGTGATCGCAAGTGTACGAGTCGTAACAAGTAATAAAGTGATAAATTGTCGAATATCATCACATAAGAATTGAGTTTTTATAAATTAAACTAACTACTGTAGCTACAATAACTCTAACTTTATCTAGGTAATCAAGTTTTAGAAAAAACTAATTATAGCAAGAAAGTTAATCTAACAAGCAATTAAAAATGCAATCTGGAGAAAAGGAATGAAGGAAACTTTGGTGATAATAAGATGGCAAGGGGTTTTAGTTTCATTCTATCGAGCTATGTAATTTTGATACTTAGGTTTGTTAACTAATTTCACTCAATTCATTAATCTAGGTTTTCAAGAGTAATTTTACTCCCTCTCCCAAGTGCCTAAGCAAAATAGTGTATAAAATCAATTAAGTAATATCCCTATTCACCTAACCAATTAAGCACCTATTATGCAAACCTAATCTTGATCACTCGAATTAATTAACCTCCCAAACTCAACTAACTCTAGGTTGTGTTTCCCAAATCCCAACATGTGAAATTGACTTTCCCAAAACTAAAACCACACATCTATATCTCTAATTCATTAAATCACAAATTAGAACAATAAGCAAGAGAAACATAAATGAATTGAGATGAAATATTGTTAAGAAACTCCAAGGATCTTCAAAACATAGCAAATGGTAAAACTACATTAAAACCCCTAGCTTTAAGAGTCAGCTAGAACTAATCATCAGGAATCCCATAACAAAAGCCATAAGCAAACCAAAAACCCAATCCATCATACAACTAAAATCCAAGGAAATAACATAAACCCGAAAGCTAAAAGAGAGAGAAGGAGAAAAAAAATGAAGAACTAGATGCCAATCGAGCTCTGCAATCTTCAATTCCTCATTGAAATCTTCAATCAAGCCTTCGAGTCCTCGTAGTTTCCTCTTTTTGGGTTTGGTTTTTATGTCTCCAAAGTCTCTTTTTGATTCTCCACTCATTTTCCTCTTATACCTCCTCAAAATAAATGTAAAAGAAGCCCTTAAATGACAATAACACGTGTACAGAAGTTACAGCGAATCATTTTCCCATTGCAGTACTATTTGTGTTTTCTAAAAAACCCTACAAATGGGCGTGACCGCAGCACCGATGGAGTTAGCGCTACAGCGGTCGAGGAGGATTTAGCTGGGGTGTTGTGTCTTGCACTCCGAAAAGTGCCTTCAAAAGCAAGGAGG
>NW_010387160.1:0-795 GCF_000414095.1 Morus notabilis
TATATATATATATATAATTGATATGTCTTATTATCACAAAAGCAGAATTTGAAGTATGAATCTACAAAAAAGTAGAATGAGATTACGTATCAAAATTTCTAAAAGGGAAAGAAATAATTATAATATATGAACTGAAACTGAAGAAAGCAACAAGCAATATATATCGTGAACTGGTGCCTGTGCACTAAAGCTACAGCAAGGTTGCACGCTTCGATCATAGTGGGCAAGTAAAGAAAAGCGTTCAAACATCCAAAATCCCCAACTAACCAAAATCAAACCGCCTTGAGAAAGAAAGAAAAAAAGAAAGAAAAAAAAAACGAAAAAGGAGATGGTCGGCTAATCTAGACGAGTGCAGCGATTGGTGGCCCATTATGGCGCACTGCCATTACTATTAAAAAAGGAAAAGAAAAACATGTCAAAATGCAACACACCCGCCACACTAGAAGCCCTAAAAAGTGCATAATATTATCCAACTCTTGCTTTAACGTGATGACAACGATAATATAAACATAGACGATGGTATAATATGTTCACTCTACATATAAGTATGCACATTACTACAGCAAGTGTGGTGGCCTAGCAATAATAGAATATCATGATTCGAGTGCTAGATTACTTTTTTAAGGATATTAAATATGAAGGCTTATTTTTTACTTGCTTAGTACTTGATTTAGAGTGTCCAAAATCATACCTCTATTTATCATTGCCGTTAGCATATTCGAAAGGGCTGTAGTGAAGCGCTCCTCGTTAAAAAAAAAAAAAAAAAAAAAAAAAAAAAAAAAAAAAAAAAACCCC
>NW_010387161.1:0-1551 GCF_000414095.1 Morus notabilis
ATAAATTTCTGCTGAAGCTCGTTCAATTTAATACAATTGTCTCTCCCATTCTGAAACCAAAGTACAAGACATAAATGCCCACGTGCACACAGATTTATTTTCAGCACCATTTCTTGGTAGGCCTTTTCTGATTTCTCTCTGTCTTTAAAGCCACTTGTGGAGTTTCCTTTCATCATTGGTGACATCATGAATGGAAAGCTTTCTATAAATAGTAACCCTTCAAATGCCACTCCTAGACATTTGTTTTAGGAGGCCCATCATAACTTGCTTTGCATGTTCTTATATTGAGGACCAAGGACACAAGTGCACATTATTTGTACTTTTTGTATATTGAGAATTTTTCTGAGATGAATTAGAATTTAGAGGAATACTACTTTCAAAGAGCTGGTATTTAAATATGCGATTTTGAATAACTAGATTTCGAAAGTGATATCGAGCTTAAATTTACACGAGTTTTTGGTGTTGGCGGTGTTGAATTTGATCCCGTCCGGTCTACTTTCTTGATATGGAAAAAGGCTAAGTTGGGAAGTAAGCAAAAGGTGGCTCCAAATCCTGGTCCAGAGGGTCATGTGCCCTTTGGTACAAGTGAATGAAAAAAATTTTGAATGCATGAACTTGAATGGGATTTTGATTGCTTCACAAGGCATAGTTTATATTTAAAGCCACTACCCAAGATTGGGCAAGTTCCCTATGCCCATGGCTGACCATATACCAGCTTGCTTAGCTTTGTGGCTTTTTATTATTTTTATTCAGTATTAAAATTAATAAGATAAAGACCTACCCAATTTCATGGAAACTATGGAAGTTAGTCCAAGTAATTTCTCAACTAGAGAAGACACAAAATTGTTATTTTTCCATACTTAAAAAAATTCTCTTTTATCTATGTGAAGTTGTCAACTCAACTTCATTAAGCTAGCATATGGGTTACCTTGAAACATTAATATGTTAGTAAACACGTGAACTGTGAGGTATAATTGTTTATCTGTTATCTTGGACAAGTAAATTTTTATGTTCTCTAAAGAAAAATAAGGGTTAAATACTTTGTGTTTTTTAAGTCATAAGGTAGAAAAATGAACACATGAAATTCCCAAAAAGCTCCATCGCATCCCTTTTACTTAGAGGGGGAAAAACAAAACAAAACAAGTGGATAATTTTGAAAGTTACACTTTCAAAAAATTAGAATTCCCAATTTATATCTGAAATATTCTTATATTGTGCATAACTTTGCTCTCTTAACCGCACCAGATCCAATATTCTAATCATAAAGAGGGGGGGAAAAAAAAAAAAAAAAAAACCAATCCATGTTGCAATTTTATGCTAAACTAATAATATTATGCAAAGTACAGTACTGAATGCTTATAGAAGGCTTCATACATATGTACTGAAGTGCCTAGTTGATCATACTATATAAAGAGTATCTATTTATCTAGTACTTCAAAGCTTAATATTTAACTGCACCATGTTAGGGAAAATTTGTCTTCCATCAATTATCCTTGTAACAAGAACTACAAAATCATATGTACATGAATATATATATATATATATATATAT
>NW_010387162.1:0-1551 GCF_000414095.1 Morus notabilis
TTTTTTTTTTCCCCGAAAAAAACAAGAAACAGAGAGAAAACCAAACTAACTTGTTACGTCTAAAGATGCATCCGCACACAATATCTAGTGTTGTTCTGATTATAGGAACTGCTTCAATTTATAATTTTTGATTGAAGGGCTGAAAGAAAGGATCTTATGTTTCTTGTCAAGTTTAAACTAGTTATCTGAAATTGTGCAGTTCATTACAGTTGGTGTAAGGACTGAAAATTATTCAAGTTGCTCACTTGATATTTACTGCTCTCACTATAATGGACTGAACAAGTTTCTTGGGTTTCAAATAGAACACCGGCCATGAAACCAATCAAGCTTAGGTTACCCTGCAGCGCTTTATCTTTTGGGCTTTGCTTGAGAAGTATCCTACTGTATCTACTTTTTGGTGTGTGTAAGGGTAAAAGTTGTTTCATGAGATAGCGGACGAATTTGATGTTGCTGGATTTTGGAATATAAGCAGTCTAAAATTGTCTAAAAGAGCATTATTTGAGAGTTGGTGCATACATTTTCTTGCTCATGCGTACTGTCTTTTCTCTTTCTATGCCTTCTGGTTTCATGCAATAATCAGCGATGGATAGGGAGAAATAGGGGCCTAGTACTTTCTGCTTTTAGCCTTTCATTTGGCTTCAAGTTTTCTAGAATCTTTAAGGATACAATTATTCGTAATTTCCTTGTTTTATTCTCTTTCTACTAGTTGAAGCCTAGATCCTACGTATTAAGGTTTTGGCTAAGAAGGCTGATATTGAAACATAAATGTGCAGGTTGTAATGTTGATCCTCATTGTAATTTTTGCCCTGGTGCACAGTGGATTGGCCAGTCTAAGAGACACGGGTGAGAAACTTATTGGGGAACGAGCTTTCCGTGTTTTGTTTGCTGGGGTATCTCTACCATTGGCTGTTAGCACAGTTGTGAGTACTCTCTAAAGAAGAGCTTTTATTGGCTATTTTTTTTTTATTTTGATTATTGTTCCTTCTAGGGTGCAAATGAAGTTTATTTGAAGTGACTTGTTGACTTTTGAAATGTTTGTGATTCAGGTTTATTTTATTAACCACAGATATGATGGGCAACAATTATGGCAGCTCCAGAGTATTCCTGGAGTCCATCAACTTGTGTGGCTTTCGTCTTTTATCTCCTTCTTCCTCCTCTACCCTTCCACTTTTAATCTTCTAGAGGTAGCGGCAGTTGACAAGCCCAAAATGCATCTTTGGGAAACCGGGATAATGAGAATCACAAGGCATCCACAGGTAAACAGATTTTCATTTGGGTTACTTTTACACACTTAGGAAATTCATTCTTTGAACTAAAAGGATTTCTGGAAATTGAGATAAATGCTTGTGTTGGTTTCGATGATCTAGGTACAAGTACAATGTACTCCATATTTAATTAGGACCATTGAATCCATTTCGTCAAATCACAACTGATTTTGAGGACTGGAACTCAATGTTCCATTTTACAAACTGCATATGTTGCTTCATATCACCATGTGTATCTGTTCATCAGAGAAAATGCTATGGAACTTTGGATCAATGAATTGAAGTA
>NW_010387163.1:0-1537 GCF_000414095.1 Morus notabilis
TCAGCGAACCACCCACACTTACCTCAAAAAGAAACCCCGTATAAATATCGAAAGGCTCTCGGTCTTGGATTGCTTGAGCAGAAAGCATCAACGATGGTGCCGCCATCTGGACACCGCCTTATCTCGAGACCGGCCTCCCCTTTCCCCGCCTTCTCCTCCTTGCCTTCAAATTCAAATCCACCGCCTCTCTTCCCCAAAGAACACCATCATCGTCTTCAACCTCCCATCGCCATTTCTCGCAGAGACCTTGCATCGCTCTCCTTCCTCTCTCTCTTTCCTTCTCTCTTCCGACCAGCACCTGCGACCGCATTCTCCATCGGAATTTGTCAGCGGCTGACATTTCCTCAATTTTGATTTTGCTTTCTCTGTTTTCCGTCTGAAACCCTAATTTCTTGATCTGTTCGCAGCAGGACCGAAGGATTGGCTGAAGGAGCAGAAGAAGAAGGCCTCCAAGTTTCTCTTGGCCCCAATCGATGCCTCGCGCCAGAGTCTTCACACCGCTTATCTCTTACTCAGTACTTTCCTATATTCTCCGTATGTATTGTGGTTGTTTAGCTTTATTTCGGCCTTATAGGGTGAATTCGTTTTGTTTTTTTGTGCAGCGACTAAGGATTCCGATTATTCAAACAAGGATATGGAGGAAATTCAGAATCTGTTGAGATCTGCCGCCAGAGATTGCGTTCCAGGAGAGAGGAATTCGTTCGTCGCATTTCAAGCCAATACCGGAGTCGAGGTCTGTCCTTCGGTCCTTTTTATGTTTCTACACTGCAAATTTTATCGGTTACAGTAGTTTGATACATTTCAAGCGCACACATTATGCAGTTTTACTCGATTTAGGATATAGACGAGTCGTATTTGTGGAGCACTTGCTTTTTAAATTTGATCAAGCAAACCGTCTTTAGTTGAACAAGAAATATTAGGGAGAGACGAATTATGTGCTATTGGACTTGTAATATAAGCTAACCTCTAAATTCCTTTGGTTCATAGGTTTGCACATTTCGGCTGATTGTGAAGAATGCGTCCTCATTGCTTCAAAATAAGGATCCTGTCAAGTTGCAGGCTGAAGCTATATTAAATTATCTTATAAGGTAATAGTTGTTGACCATGTGATATATTGTGCTGTGGGTATCTTTATAAAGACATTTCAACCTTTGAATGCTCTATATTGGTAGAGCAGATATTTATGGAGACATTTTGTTGCTTTGCATGTTACAGATCTTTCACTTCGTTACAAGATGTGGCAAATCAAGCTGACATTAAACTTCCATCCGAAAGGTATATCTCCCATGTCAAGATTACTGGAACCATCTATACAAAGATTGTTTGATTATCAGTATATTGTAATAGCTTGTTAAAAGCATCGTGATTCTTGATCTTGGTTGTTTATTTATGAATGTCAAACAGTTAAATTCAATTGAGTCTGTTTCCTTCAATGATTATTGTTTTTGTTATCCAAGCTCATAAACACATTTTGGAGTATATGGTTGATTTTTTTTTTTTTTTGGATTTTCACATTTGCAAAAAGTAAACATGTTTC
>NW_010387164.1:0-1551 GCF_000414095.1 Morus notabilis
TTGAGGACCAAACTATCACCTTTTAAAAAGGTTAGCGACCATTTGTGCAAATTACTCTTATTAAAATAAAAGAAAATTACAAAATGCATATGAAGACATTAAAGGGAGACATTACATGATAAAAATAAATAAATAGAACAACTAAACTTCAATGACTTCTTCATTATCATAATCATACACTGTTAAGTACTCTAGATCAGATACTAAGACATCCATTCGCTCTTTCTCTATCAAGTGCTATGTTCTTGATTCATACCTCTTCCAATCAGCTTAACAAACTAATAATTGCACCATGTGACACTAATCTACTTCTATAGATATTCACAATACATCATTCTTGACTAAATGCGAACTCCAACACCACTATATATAGAAACATGAAGAGCTAATGAGTCACGAGCCATAGAATAAACTATTGGAAACTTATTAGATTGATGTTTTTTCCACATTTTAATATACCAAACTCTTTATAAGATGCATCTACACAGGATTAATCAAGGTAATATTACGATTCAGAAATTGATATTTGAGATATTTCACAAGAGCCACCAACTAACTTTGAAGAATCTATATTCTCGCCGTGCAAAGGATTAGGTGACGGTAAAGGGTAGAATAGAAATAAAGACCTCGTACCTTATCTCAAAGATCACAAGCTGAGGGGAATCCCAGTGCATGTTCAGTGATGTGATCATCATCATCAACCGGCGACGTAGAAGAGTACATTACTATGCTGTCAAAAATGCGAAATTCAAGGACTGTATGTCAAAATTAAAAATTCAAGAACCAAAATATTAAAAATTTCAGAACCAAAAAGAATAAATGAATAATGGGTTTAAAAAATAACATCCAAATTAACCTATTTTAACGGACGATAGTAATGAAACAAGTGTAACAATATTGTTTAATAAATTCTTGTATGGTATCGAATCTTATATAGTGGTCCCATCAGATTTGAGAACCCCTACGTGGAATTACCTCTACATAAAGAACATATACATTAGCAAATATTTTTTAATGCAGCGAACATGAATATTCTATTTCCAAATTTTGAGAAGGTGAACATCCATATATAGTAATAAAACAAATAATTCATAACACTTCACCTTAAATATGTTTATCACTTCAAAACGTGCCCCATTAAAATCTTACGTATTTGCCTCCCTCGCATATCAATATTTATTGCTGTTTGAATGATCATTAATCTGATATGAATAAGTGAGTCAATGCATATTATTATTTGTACTTTAAAAAATATTATAGTCGACTATCTAAGCATGCTACATTAGCACTTTGCTAATAATTGTATCGCCACACTTTCGAAGCTCAATTATGATATTAAAATGGCACCATGTTTTAAAAAATGTCATCCTAATATCCTGAAACGGGTGTTTGGGTGAAATGCTTTTTCAACTATGTTCTCATTTTTATTTTAATGGTCTAAAATTAAAGGAAGAAAAATGACCGAAAACATAAGTAAATATATCCTTGTGTTCACTACTCTATTTAAGTAACTAATTAAAGGCAAAACATGTGAACTTACTGAGAAAATAA
>NW_010387165.1:0-1553 GCF_000414095.1 Morus notabilis
TTTTTTTTTTTTTTTTTTTTGACTCAACAGCATTACGCTAAATAACAAATATGAAATATATTCGCCATTTAGCGTGGTGGATGCCGGATTGCCACACCCTGACACCCGTATATCATTGCTTTCTCGTAATACAACGGACCCCACGCAGGTGTCAATTCGTGTCATACATTCCGAAAAAATCTGTCGTAAAAATGGGCCTTATTCAAAGAGGCACTCCATCAACTTTAGACTGTACGTCAGACAAAACAACCCAGAAGAAGAAGATAGAGTGAAAATAATTACAATAATAATAATAATGTCGAATCAGGGCGAGCTAGTGTGCGTCACCGGCGCCAGCGGCTGCATCGGCTCGTGGGTCGTCCGCCTCCTCCTCGACCGCGGTTACTCCATTAACGCCACCGTCAAAGATCTCAGTTACTCCTTTCTTCTTCTTCTTCTTCTACTACTTCGCTTTCTTCTATTTTCGCCATTGTTAAGAAGCTTTATGAACGAAAAATCTTGTCTTTTGCAGAGGACGAGAGCGAAACGAAGCATCTAGAAGCCCTAGAAGGAGCGGAGGGGCGCCTCCGTCTCTTCCAGATCGATCTCCTAGACTACGACTCCATCGCCACCGCCGTCCGCGGCTGCGCCGGCGTCTTCCACCTGGCGTCCCCCTGCACCGTCGACAAGGTCCACGAGCCCGAGGTGGGTCCCCTTCCTCCCTAGCAATATCTCATTTTTGTTTTTCTGTTTTTTTATTTTATTTTATTCAAGTTCTCTGTGAATTGAAATTGTTTAACTTCAACAGAAGGAAGTGCTGGACCCGGCGATTAAAGGAACAATTAACGTTCTGACGGCCGCGAAGGAGGCCGGGGTTGGGCGCGTGGTGGTCACGTCTTCCATCTCCGCCATGTTCCCCAGCCCTCGCTGGCCGGCCGACAAGGTGAGGGATGAGGATTCCTGGACCGACCTTGACTACTGCAAGCAGAAGGAAGTGAGTGGTGCTTGTTTTTGTTTCATCTCAAAATTTTGAGATTAGATTATTGTTTTGTTTTGTTGCCACAGAAAACGCTAATGCCAATTCGCCTGATTTTTGTGTTCTCTTTTTGGTGGCACAATGTGTTGTTTGTTTATAATAGCTGTGGTATCCGATGTCGAAAACGCTGGCGGAGAAGGCGGCCTGGGAGTTTGTTAAAGAGAAAGACTTGGATGTGGTGGTGGTGAACCCAGGCACAGTGATGGGCGCTGTTATTCCTCCAAAGCTCAATGCCAGCATGGTCATGCTCTTAAGGCTTCTCCAGGGTAAATACTGTTCTCTGCAACTTCATCATAATCCGGTAATCTACCGTTAAGCTTGGTATACTCACAAGAGTCATACATTTGCTCATTTTCCTGTCCCATAACCGTCTCCCGGTACTAATTGGTATGTCATTCAAATTTAAGAATTTGACCGCGTAATATATGGCGTAGAGACCGTTCCTGAACAAAGTTTTACCGACTGGATCGGACGGAGAAAGGACAAGTAGTCCGAATTCCCTTAAACCTGATATGCTGCAAGTAGCAAAAAAAACCCA
>NW_010387166.1:0-1554 GCF_000414095.1 Morus notabilis
AAAAAAAAAAAAAAATGCAACAATACTAAATTTTTTTTAAATAAAACAAAACCTATGAATTAGGAGCAGCGCTAGCGAACACTTTCTAGATCTACTTTACTTAAATACGAAAATTAAGCACTGACAAATGCTCAACACGCAAAAAAATAAATAAAATAGATAAACTAAAAAATAAGTCAAAAAATCCAAAATTGATAGATCTTGAACAAAATTACTAATATGCTTGATTGTAACACTTACCGAAAACCAAAAATTCTCCCAAAAAAATTTAAAAAGAAATGAAGAGCACAAAAAAGAATGAGAGTTACTGACTTGAAAAGGAAACAAAGAAATGACAACAAATCTTTCAAGACTATCAGATCCGAATCTTCAAACCAGCACAAGAAAGTTAGAAAACTCCATTTGACCACTTTTTTAAAATTTTCTCGCGAACCAAACACCACGAGAGTGACTAAGCAGAGTATGAAGAGAGCAGATCTGGTCTTACTCTTGCCAGGCGGAGAGAACGAAGACGGAGACGAAGAGAACCCTTCCAACGAAGGAAACGAACGCCATGGCTGTCCCGTGAAGTTGAAACGATGACGAATTTGTAGAGAGAGAAAGAGAAAGAGGAGAGAGAAATAGAGAGTCTGGTCTCTTTTGGGGCCGACTGAATCTATTTACGGTATTGCCAAAGGCAGGACGACAGTGGAGCAGACAACGGAACGACGTCGTAATTTGAAAGTCATTAAAGTCAAAGCGGCGATAGGTGGTCTCTCACGCGCGAACCCAAGGCGGTGTGGTCCAATCGCTCTTTATGGCACATAACACGTACTACAAGCCAATCATATTGTCGGAATCCGAAGAATTACAGTAATCTATTGTTGTCGTGGCGTTACTACATAGCGAGTGTTCATGCGTAACGTCGAAGAGCTTTGTACAAAGTGTTTTATTTTTTTATTTTTTTTTCGGTTTCGTACAAAGTTATGGGCTAGGGACGTTTTATGCGTTATTTGCGTTGGTGCCCCTGTGTTTGTCTTCTCTTATTGTTTTTTCCCATTTTGTCTGTTACTAAGTTCAAAGTAATTACCGGATTGACTCAGTTAATAGAAAAAATCAAATATGATTAAAAATAATTTAGATGAACACTGTGTTTAAACTAAATTCAAAATTTTTTAAGTTAATTGTCACCAAAGAAAAGAAAAGAGAAAATCCTTAATTGCAATAAGAGCCAAAATGAGTTTTAAGGTCATGTGGAGTTGATTTTTTAGTATGTATGATCTAAGGCCTCGTTCACTTTGTGGATTCGAGTTTTCAATTCGAATTGAGATGTGACATTTTTTTAGAGCTTTTTACTGTAGCAAAAAAAGTTGAATGTGACATTTTCTGAGAGTTTTTTACTGTATAAACTTAAAACTGAAAATTCAAATCGGTGAAATGAACGAGACTTAAGTAGTATTTTTGTTTTTGAGAGTATCTAAGCAATAAATTAGGGTCACTCAACCAAAAATATGAATATATACTAAGGCCACGAATAAGTCATAGTCATTACCAAAACCCCAAAAAATAAAAAAA
>NW_010387167.1:0-1555 GCF_000414095.1 Morus notabilis
TTTCTAATTCTACCCCGTCATATTTGGCCTATCCTTATTCCCCGAAACAATTAGGCGTCAGCCAGAAATTTTTTAGCTCCAATTTGGTGACTACATTTATCAAGCAGGAAAACCCCCTAGGTTCTTAGACAAACCACTGCTCCAATCACGATCACAGATTTTACCTTGTAAGACCAACTCCAACCATGCTAGCTATTTCATGTTTTTAGCTAAAATAGCTAATGATTTAGCTAGAATTTAGCTTTTCTCCACTCCAACCATTAGCTAACAAAGCTAAATTGTTAGCTATTTTAGAGAATTCATTTCACACAAGCTAAATATAGCTAACAAGAAGTGGCTAGCTATTTGTTTTTTGTATTATTTAATTGTTTCATGCTCAATAAATGTAAAGGTTCTTTTTTAGATTAAATAAAGTTATTTATATTTAAATTCAATAAATATTAAAATAATCTATGTTTAGTCAAAATAGAGAGTATGATTGGAGTTAATTAACAAAAAGTTGCTAATTAAAATAGCTTTCTAACCATTTTAGCTAGATTTTAGCTAGAATTTAGCTAAAAAAATATAGAGTTCCCTTGAAAATGCTCTAAAGGAAATTGCCTTTTCATGAAACTAATCTGAAATTTTTTTCAAAGCTTATTAATTGACCTGAATGATAAGCCTTTGTGTTTATTTCAACGGCTTCCAACACCTTTGTGGATTGATTACATACAATTGAATTAATTGGTGAAATTTGGTGATCAAACACAAAGTGACAAGCTAAAAATTCCTCCAAAACAAAAAGAAATAGAAAGATAACTTACAAAGATGCTTGTAACCAAGAGACTTCTTACGATCCTGAACTAAACCCTTATACGCTTCTTCACAGAACTTCTCCAGAAATTTCTCCTGCATTCAAACACACAAAACATAAAACGTCACCAATATATATGCCCCAAAAGGAAACCCTAACGCAATCTCTAACAGAGATTAACCAAATCACTCAATTGGAAATGGCAGAGGAAAATTCAGACAATACCGTGGCTTTATTGACAAGAAAAACGGCTTCATTAGTGATACGCATACCGGAGTCTTCGCTCCTGATGATCCTCCGAACCCTTTCCATGGGGAATTTATTCATCATCGCGTCTTCTTTCTCTTCTTTCCCTTTCTTTCGCTCTCTTTTCGCCTTCTGTTGGGGATTTTTGCCGCCGGTGGTTTTTTGGGTAATCTCAACCCCGTTTTCGACGTCGCATTGGGAGTCGGAGCGCGAGGATGGAGTAGCCGGAACGTCGCCACCATTGGAGGTCTTGTTCTTGTCGTCCTTTCTTCTCTTCGTGCTATTTGTGTTGCCTTTGCTCGGCTTCTTCCTTTTTTCTTCGCTTTTCTTCTCCGGAGCTGATTTTCTGGAGGACGCCATTGTCATTCGTTGGAGCTTCTTCGTTTGATACCTTTCCTCTGTTCGTCTAATGCCTTGCTCTGGAAAAACATGCTGATTGACACGAAACGACATATTATTTTGTTTGAAAGTTTACCGTCGTTTATGAGACAAACTCCACAAATTCGAAGGTTTTTT
>NW_010387168.1:0-1555 GCF_000414095.1 Morus notabilis
CCAATAACAATAATAATAATAATAATAATAATAATAATAATAATCTCTTGCAAACTTTTAAGTAACTCCATCAATCAACAATGAGATAAATTTCTCATTTTAGACTCCTTTTTAAAAGTGCATTTTGCACTTTTTATTTTTGCTATTTTGCTCTTTGTTAACCATCTATAGCCTAAAATCTAGCATACCAATTACTATATGTTTTTTATATTCTTCGCATTAATTTTATGGTCTGGGGATGAGATCCGATCTTTTTTCTCTGATTGTGTTGCATAATAATATAGTTGGCGAGACTACAAGCTTTTCCAATCCTGGTTTATAAATATTTTGAACTTTTTCTCTTATCGTTTTTCATCCAAGCTACCTAAATTAGAATTGATATAGAGAATTCAATCTTCCAGTACTGGTCAAACATATGTAGTTCATAGTTGTAAAAGTACTTCAAAGATCAAACCCTTGAGTGCTGGAACAAAAACGTTTTAACTTGCAATAAGAATAATTAAGATCATATTTCTTTTGGGATAGATCATAACATATTGTTTTATTTCTGTTCCCAACTGGTTGTAGATTTAAAAGATATGAGCTTATGCAGAGGAAAAAACGTCTTCAACTAAACAAATAGCCTTGCGTTTGCTGGAAGTAAAGGTACTGCCAAAATTATAAATCCACGAAATTACTGCAAAATTTGAAAATTTATTGCCATCATTTTGTCTTATTACGGGGAGGCAGTTTTGCATTTGGTTTACACAAGCAACATACTACTAAATAACTCGTGCATTCAGACCATATATACGTCTATTTGTATATTCAAAATGTAATATATTCCCCAATTTGCAAGTCAAATCAACTCTTCACGTCATCGAAATAAAAGCAAAGGGTAAAATCACAAGTGATCAGTTCCTAGGGCCACAACTAGTCCGTCCATGGAACCGCAACTATTCGCTTATGCAAACTAATTTGTGGAACCATAGTGACGGCATATGCCCCAGTTTGCGGTGTACAAACTGATTGACCTGTGTGAGCTGATCAGTGCAATGTTGATCATAATCATATGGCCATCTTGGTATGATGCAACACAAGGACTTAGATTTTGTTCGTTAACTTTTTAGTGCTAAATACAGCATTGGCATTCGCATTAGCGTCTAATGATACTCTCAACAGCAGCAGTTCTACTTATTTCCCCCACCTACAGCTAATCATATAATCTACCTAGTCCTAGTGCTTGCCCTGAGCATTGCGAGGTGGACTGCGTTACATGTAGTCCCGTTTGTAGTAAGTTCCTAAAAACTCATTTTTGTCACACTTGCCTTCTTATTATTTGCTTCGTAGTTGTACTGATATTATACCTACCTAGTTTGTTCATTATAAACCCTTTATTTTATTAACATTTTTAATGGCAGGAATGGCTATTGTTTCAAATTTTGTTGCTTTATGTTCAGTAGCTTTAAAAGTTGCAATTTGAAAACTGGACAACATTGCTCGAGTAATATTGTTATAATAACTCACCAGCTTCCTTGTTACTCTTCTATTGCTAACTTACAGCCTTGTTTTTTTT
>NW_010387169.1:0-1537 GCF_000414095.1 Morus notabilis
GAAAATTTTTGTTATACACGATCCGACTCCCCGCCACGCTTCCGCATCCAGATTCGATTCGGAGACCAACAAAACCAACCCCCCGCCTCGTTCGACATGTTGAGTTGAAACAGAACTGAGGCTCGTGTACTACACGGTATCCTTAAAATAGATTCATCCCTCACATGGAACCGAGGTTCGTGTACCACACGGTGTCCTTAAAATAAATTCACCCCTAATGGTCGATGCTTGAGGATTGTCAGCGTTTGTCTCCTAGGATACCACGGTTAATAAGGAACTTCAATGCACAACGAAGTTATGACTAGAGTAATATGAATTTCTTGGCGTGTCAATAGCAAAACCAAGCCTGCGTGGGGACGGCTAAATCGTCCGACATTTATGCTAGCAGAACGTGTACTCGCGCACAAGTCTTTTGATGATCCATTGTGCACGCGTGAGAGAACCTTTTTCCTTACTAGATTACACAACAACAAATGTGTAATCCTATATAAGCACCATGGAGGTATAATTCCTTTCCCAAGTGGGACAAGAATTTTTCTCCTAATTGCCCTAAAACTTTCTCAACTCATTCGATGTACTTTGAGCATCAACATCTCATTCACCCAAGGACCATTTTGAGCATAAAATATACCATTTTGAAGATCTCACGGAGGAAAACTTGAACTCACTTTTATCTTCCACAAAGACAAATGGACGGCCCGGCCCAACCCGCTATAGTCCAACCTTGTACTATTGTAGGCCGGGTTGGCCTGGCACACCAAAAGGGGTAGGGTTGAGCCTCATCTATGAGCCCGTAGCACGGGCACGATAGCCCGTAAAAGGCCCCGGCATGGCCAAGGCCCGTGAAAGGCCGACGCCCGTGAAGCAATTCGGCCACAATATAATTTAATTATCCTTGTATTTCATGCTTACTTCACTCATTTTTCCTTCGCGATAGTCAATTTATGGTAATGATTTATATTATTTCAATAAAATCACATCTTTTTAGAGATATGATATTACTTAATTATTTCTTTTTTTAAAATGGGTCAACTTTGCTGGGTCGGCCTACTAAAGGCCCTAAAGGGCCGACTCGTACGAAGGCCCTACAAGGCCAGGCCTAGTAGCCCGGCCCTGACCCTAATCCTAAAGGACAAGGCCTGGGGTTTGGGCTAGGCCCGAGGGTCTCTCCTTAGGCCCGACCCTGTACTGTAGAGGGCCGTGTTAGGTACAACACAAGCTCGTCATGGGCCAGGGTTAGAAGGATCGGATCGGCCCAAAACGGCAGTTTTGATAACTCTAAGCAGATCCCACTCAAAATATAGGCTCAAAATGTCCTCTTAATATGGTTCATAAACTATGTTTTTCGAACTCATCATAACCTTAATTGTCACACACGTTTGTGACTGATGTTGTAAATTTACTATGTCCATTTTAAACGGATATCGAAATGCCTGCGTCTTATAGTAACTCTTTATAAACAATGTATGACATCTGATCACTTTGAATCATGAAGCCATGTTAAAGTATAAAATTATTGTTTACTCACCTCCTAACA
>NW_010387170.1:0-1551 GCF_000414095.1 Morus notabilis
AAAAAAAAGCCAATATATATAGTTACCAGAAAGAGTCTTCCTTTTATATTAAAGGTGGAAAATTTTGCTAATCTCATATGTGAACTATAACACACTTTGTCATGTACTAGTCCAGGCTTTTAAATAGGCAATTTTCACACCCAACGGATGTTTGAAATTCTCTCTTTATTATGTGACATTTGATGCAATTTCTTGCATTGATTTCATTTGGTCCCGTTGAGAGAGAAGACGCTTAAAAAGCTTGTTCTTCTCTTGATTGCAGTTTCGCAGAATATCATTGAAATTCCATCCCCACCATTTAGTTGGAGTCACGTGTAGAGGTACAGCAAAAATCCAAGTCTAATTCCTACCTCTGGGTCTCCATCCCAGACAAGTTTTATATATTCACAACTGTTATCTCTTCGGTTTCTGTCACCTTTTTAAATGTGGCAACTTGTTTATTTTAATGGTTGATTATTGGGTCCTGTCATTGTACTTACAGTAACCCAACTTATTCCACAACCACTAGTATGCTTCTTTTACCTTATTTTTCTTTTCTCGGTTTATCATATCTAACGAGAAGCTCTCTTGTTACTATGCAATATTGTTGTGGGGAAAAATCTCACGCTTCATGTCAGGCACTAGATGAATGCCACGTGGCATGGTTAATAGATTATCAAGGCAATTTGACATAAAATACTCGTGAAGCTTGGTAGCAGCCGACCGCAAGATAATGCAGGAATTCGACCGTAAAGGAATGCTGAAAGCGAGGCATCAACCGCACAAAGGCATTAGACAGATGAGAGGTCAACCGCTCCAGGCAAGCGTAGGCGAAGATGGCATGACTGGCGCCCAAAGGGTTGATTGCACGCAACCCAAGGAAGAAACTAAACCTGCAGGTTTAGTTTCTTGCGTGACTCGTAAGCAAGCAAAGTTGGTCGAGGAGCAGGGGTCAAATCACTGTTGATTGACAAACACTCCACCACCAACAGCTAAATTCAAAATATTAGATTATGTGACATAATATAATGATAGAAATGGCAAAGGTTGAGGGAAAGTGAGCCAATATATATACGTAAAAATGGTGAGCCGAAAGGCTCACTAGATAACTCTGTAAGAAAGCTTGTACTCTGAGTTCATAGTGAAGATTTTTCCCTCCTCACAGTGGACATAGCTCTAGAATTCCAATGGCAAACCACTATAAAATTCTTGTGTTGATTTCTCTTAACCCTTTTTAATCACGTTTTAATCCGTTTAATCCACACACTAATCACTAAAAATATGTTATTAATTTGTTGACGAATTTTCACCATTGATAATTGGCGAATCTACTGAGGACCAAAGCCAGAATCTCTTGTTAGTGTCAAGAAATCCGGTCAAAACAGGCCTGAAATCATGCCTCCGAGAAAGACTAGGAGTAGCGCTGCAAACCAAGGCAGCCAGTCAGAGGAAAACACCACGCTCCACGCCAACCACACCAATGGAAGGAGAGGCGGAAATCAGCCCGACCAGGGGAATCAACCCCCGGCGAGGGATGAAGCCCTGACTCTAAGTGTGGCTCAGCTTGACCCA
>NW_010387171.1:0-1556 GCF_000414095.1 Morus notabilis
CACGCTGTATAAGTTGAGTAAACTCGTCACTTTTTGCCTTACCCTGTCGAGTGGTATGTCCTTTGCATTATGTACTTTCAAGTCTATCACCAAGGTATTCGAATTGGCTAAGACACCTTTAGCTTTGAAAGTGTCCGGGAAATCTCCCCGGTATCTACCAGATACATTTATCGGACCGTCAGAGGAAAGGTCTGGAACGTGGGAAGGGAACACCTGCCACAGAAATTGCTGGCAAAATCAGAGATCATGCACAATTTACAGCACACATTTTCATTAATATAAACCAGCAGGACAGATGGAATCAATTAGAAGATGTAGCTTACATTCACACGAACGAAGACAAAAAATTTACATGTGATATAAAGCCAGCATTATGCGGTGAAAAATAAACAATTTGAACAAAACTTGAATCATAAACAGGACAAGAATACCTCAAGATCATCGAGGTTATCCAATGAGTCAAAGGTTATATCCGAAAGAATCACAGATGAAGCTTTGAAAAATAGTTTCTCTAACCGAGCTTCCACCAAATCTGTACCATTGAGAAAGCTATCAGATCAATGACAAAAGTCAGGCAGAAAGCAACTACATCCTAACTTTACTCAACATGCTTATCATCAAAGAACCGCAAACTCATTTTAAGAATCATTAGTTCCTTCGCTAACTTCAGAAGCTCTCAAGTTTTGCAGCATGAGCGTAGAGAAAAGATTCTTGTAGAAACACAGAAATGTCAAAACTGACCTACGTCGTAGGCAGCATCATAATGCCCCCTGCTGATCATAGCAAGCATCCGCAAGAAATAGTGGTTGCAGAATACACCTAGCACAAATAAAGATGACGAGTTATCCACAAGGAATACGACGTTAAATTTGATCCACTTAACCACGAAACCTATATAAGCGAATGGCGACGTCTAATTAAAAAATGATAAGCGAAATGAAAGTTTGTGAAGAGACTCTAAAATGGTCGGAAATAAGCGCTTGTTATTCTGAAGATCTATTCTAAGCAGTCTTGAGATTATAATCACAAACTACGAGCCCGACTTTTACTGGAAAATGATTCTTGATGATTACCTATTCCAAAAGTGTATATACGCGGACATTTTGATCCCCTGTCTTTTAGATGAGTTCTCATCACATCACATATTTGTCTCTCGTCTTCAACAGCCCCATCAGTAACAAGGAAAATGATAGGAGTTGAACTCCGAGCATTAGATAGCATTTCTATTGCCTATAATAAAGAAAAGAAGAAGTGAATTATATGAATCCAAGGTGATGTCATTGGATGCAGAAAAAAATGTTTCCCATAGAAATGAATAGTAATGAGAAAATACCTGATTTAGTGGAAGCAAAATATTTGTTCCACCACCGGCAACAAAATTCATGTTCATCCATTCAGTGGCCCTTTCGACTGCCTCTTTGGCAGCTAATTCCATCGATGTCGAGAACAGATAAGTCTCTCCATTAAAAGCTATAATGCTAAATGAATCCTCGGGATCAAGCTTGGAAAGAGCTGCAGATAGTACATTCCTAGTATCATCAAGTGGCTTCCCCCGC
>NW_010387172.1:0-1557 GCF_000414095.1 Morus notabilis
CGAGTCATGTTTCCACTCATTTTCTGCATATCCATTGTACCACCATTGTGAGACCCACCAATATCTTGTCCACCGAAAAGAACAGGATCTTCACCCCCTTTATTTTGTCGCCTTTTTGAATGAACCTTGTTTTCCATCGAAAACATGCTTTGGTCACCAGCATGTTTGTCTTCATCAGCATCTCTGAGTAGGAAGTTCTGGAAGGCTTGCCAGTGTCCGCCATCTGCCTCCTTCCCGAAAGCTATTTCTTCCTCATTGGCTGAACTTCTTACATTATTTTCTTTCCTCTTTGAGGACCTAGATGAGTTCTTATGCCTCATCTCCGAACCACCTGCTCTATCTTCCTCATCAATTTCAGCATCGGAACCCGATCGTGATTCATCCTCTGAATCGTTCTGCCCCTTTGAAGCAATGTAATTTATGTTTCGAATAACAACCACTCCTGATTGCTTTTTACCTGACCTGCTGCCTCTCTTTCTCGGTTCCTTCTCCAACTCCGCATCATCTGAAGACCTTGTTCTGTGAGCATCGATCTCCCATGTTTCCGATTCAACATTGCCATTAGTACTGTCCATGGAATGCCTTTTCTGTCCCATTCTTTGACCTGGGTTTAGTCTAGGATCCTCAACTGCCGGATAAGGTGGTTGATAAAATGGGCCAGCCCCGGGGTAGTTCTGATAGTAAGGCATGCCTTGCATGGGATATGCTTGAAAAACTGGCACCGTGCCTGGAGGGGAATGAATAGGCCAGGGAGGGAACATCTGATGTGGAAACTGCCCTTGAAAATATTCTTGGGGACCTGGGGGTGGCTGGTGCTCCAAGGCCGGCTTTTCATCTGGCAGATAGGTGAAGATAATTCTTATAGTTAAAAATGAGACTAGATGCCACCTTACATATGGTTTAGGAGCAAAATTATAGCAAACTAGTGCAATATTGCTATCTTATGTGAATCAAAAAGCAAGCTTTTTATGCAAGATTTTTTTTTATGCTCTTGCATGTTTCGACTAACCGTCATTGGGCAATTACCGAAAACATATGCTCTTACCCGTACTGATGAGACTACTTGATTTTCCATTACTTTCTAACGCAAACTCGGCATGGGATTCAGGCCATGATTTGGCCACACTAGAAAGCATAATGCCTGATGCATTCATGGCAGAAAAGTCTGATCGGCTAGACATTGCTTCAGCAGCTTCGATTTCAAGCCACTGGCCAGATTCATGCTTTTTCTTCCATAACTCCTTAAATCTCTTACAAGCATCCCTATTACATTTAACAAAATTAAGGTCAAGAAGAGAAAATATGATATATCAAAATATATCCAAAAAAATTTAATATTGCTGGGCCAGAGAAAAAGTTATATTAGACGTACATTAAACGCGAGGCTCCAAAGCATACAGAAAATGACATCAAGGGGGAAATGTTATCAATGTCAAAACCAGCCGCTACGGCACGCGCAAAAGCCATGCCTTGCTCTTTTTGAAGCACCGTTTTGCGAGTTTCCAGGACTTTCAAAAGCTGAACTCTGAAAGAGATATACAATTAGGAAAAAAAAAA
>NW_010387173.1:0-1558 GCF_000414095.1 Morus notabilis
TTTTTTTATAAGTTAATCATTAAGTAATCATTGGTCTAATGTATCAATTTTCAATCACAAAAAACATTGATTCTCAAATTTTTGAAAAACGAACCTTTTTAATTTAACGAATACTAGGATCACTTACACTAAAAGTATGTTTAGAAAAGGTACATATCCCTTTATTTTTAGCAAAAGAGTCGAGCAAATAAACAATTAAACAGTAATGGTGATGATGATCACTAACGGTTTGAGAGCTACCTGGTTACAGAAACCAACGCCAACTCCTAGCATGACGCGGCCGAGGATTAGCATGTAGATGTTGAGAGCCGCCCCGCCTAAGGCAGAACCGGCGAGGAATGCAGCACCCCCAAAGAGAATTGAAGGCTTGCGGCCAAATGCTCTGGTGACTGAAGAAGCGAAGAAGGAAGCTACTAAGCCGGCTATGTAGAGTGAGGATGTGAAGGATGTCAAGAGTTGGCTGTCGAATTTGCAGTAGTTGCTGATCTTGGTGTCTTCTTTCATTTTGAGATACACTTCTGGGAAGAATTTTTTGAGAAATGGCTCCATTGAAGTCACCCCACCTTCATAGTTCAACGTGCAAGTACAACAAGAATATTAGCACTTCAGTGAAACAGAAACAAAAGTTTTCATATTGTGATGGTAAATGTTTGTTCATCAAATGAACGCCAGTTTGGAAAACATCAATCTTTGTTCATCAAAGTGTTCCACTTTATGATGATGAGAGGGATGGAAAAACGGACCATAACTATGACAGATATATATATATATATATATATATATAGCAGCAAAAAAGCCTCGTCACTCATGTTTGAGGATAGTGGGGATTCTAACATTAATTTTGTACCAATCAGCTAAATCATTCATTATGCAGAAAAAATGCCCATGTAGATGACGCACTAAAATAGAGTCTACGAAGACCAAAAAGAAAACAAATAGTTCAAATTCATTCATTGTCTGCGCTGCTGCAAATAAGTTCATAATCTGCTTCATCAAGTTGAAAAAAAAAAGTGATGGTATGATAAAGATTTGGGAAATATAGAGAAAGACCTGAAATTCCAATGTCATAGCCGAAAATAACACCTCCCATGGCTGCCATCATACATGAGAGGATAACAAAAGTAGTGATTTTGCCATTGTATTGCCCACCTTGGCTCGTTATTGCCAGCCCCACTGCCATAGCTTATGCCAAACAGGAAGGAGGAGAGGCAGAGATGAGAGATAACAAACAGATAGAAAAAATGAGAGATCAGAGAGAGAGTTTCAGTAATAGATACAAAAAAGAAAATGTTAATGTAGCAGTCTTGTTTGACTGGTAGTCTTGGATATCAGTATCAGTGGAAATGTGGGAGAGTGTACTCTAGAGTCAACACTAGGCATCTTTTTCTTCTTATCACCCAAAAACAAAATGAGTTTTTTGGCGCTATTATCACGACTTTTAGTGAATTCGCAAGTTGATTATTGAGCTTTTAATTTTGGTTAATCATCCCTTAAATGCAATGAAATGTTGCGAAAAAGCCTCCAAACCAGTGAAGGGTGTTAAAATTTAGAAGGAGAT
>NW_010387174.1:0-1559 GCF_000414095.1 Morus notabilis
TTTTTTTTTTTACGAGTAATTTCTTCATGTATCAACTCAACTTGTTGAATTAATCAACTTATCTTAATACAAATTGTCAAACAATATCTCATCCACTTACTTGCTAGGATCATCAATTACATGAAAAGATAAACAAAACCAATACCTACGGTCAAAGGGAAACAAAAAAAGTAGAAAAGTTCTTTGAAAAAATTTGCGATTTATATAAATTATATGCATAAGGGGAAAATAACAATCAATGAAGGTTTTGGAAAGGAGAAGACCTCCATGTCAAAAAAAGATCGTCATGCCAAAGTTGAGCATAAATTCACCACATGCCATCCTTAACGCTTGAGTAAAATTAACTGAAGTGATTACTTTTCAGTGATTGCAAATTCTAACCTTTTTTCTTTTTCCTATCATCAGAAACCATTCAAAATAAACAAATATGACATCCCAGCGAAGATTATGATGTTCCCATTTTTTATTTTCTGATCTACAACAAACTGATGCATAAAGAAATCTTCATCATATTTGCATAGTAAGAACCAGAACTAACCAGATAATCAGATACTCCTCGTTCATAAAGCTTCTCAATTGCAGAAAATGACTCGGTTCTGCACAGAAGCATAACATAAATATACAATTGAACAAATACATGTATAACAAGTATATTTATTCATGCATAAACAATCAAACATAAAAAATGGGCACATGCTTAAATTTCTCTCTCTCCATTTTCTTGTACCATTTGCTTTTCTTTCTTTGCTTAAAGTTAAATTCTTCTCCGTAGTTCTTATCAGAAACCGAAAATACAAGAAAAATTCAAAAGTAGATTGGGAACACAGAAGATAAATAAGAAGATGAATCACCCGGCGATAAGAGAAGATTCATCCCTAGCCCAATCCTGCCACATAGCAGGGGTCAATGGAAACAGCTCACTCATAGCTTCCCTTGCTCTTCTTAGCTTCTCAATGTCACCAATTTTCCTCAAAAGCTTTATGTACTGAGAATGAAAGAAATAAATAGTTTAGAAAAAATCGCCAGAGATACCATTTTCTTGTGTGATTTTCCCTTTGCACTGTAATTTTTCCAGGCAACCAAACAAGTAAATACCAAGAGAGAGAAGAACCTGAACATGAGCGTCGTAGTTGGAAGGGTTGATGGCTAGGTCGTTCTCCAGAGTTTGGAGCTGAAGGTTGTCCTGAGCTTCGTCATCTTCGGAATCGGAGTCGGAATCGGAGTCGGAATCGGAGCCGGAATTAGGCGGAGAATTAGGGTTTTGGTGAAGCAAGTCCGCCATGGCAGTGTCTGCGTCATGGTTCGGATCGCCTTCTTCATCGGAAGTTGGCGGATGAGGTTTTAACGTTAGGGTTTCTTCCTCCATTTTCAAACTTTCTCCAGAATTTCTCCCTTCTCAGTTTTCACTTAACAAGTGGAACGTTTTCTTATTTAGAACAGCGTTATTTACAAAAGTAATACTGAATAAAAATAAAATAATTGACGCGTTTAAAATTTTTTTTAAAATTATTTTATTTTTTATATAAAAATAAAAATAAAAACGTTTTTAATCTCAAATA
>NW_010387175.1:0-1563 GCF_000414095.1 Morus notabilis
CCCCCAAAGTATTGTTAGGAAAGCTTAAGCATTTCACTTGAGTGTAAGCGTTTTGGATTAGATGATACCTTCCCTTCCTAAAAGCAGATTCATTCAGGACATCTGCCACTCTTGGCTACGCTTTGAAAGGGAGTTCGGCACACTGGAGGATTTGGATCATGCAGCACAAAGGGTAAGCTCGATCTTCTGTATTAAGCAATTCCTTCTTAAACCTTGTCGCTTGGTACTCTCTTTCATTTGTTTAGTTGTGTGCGTACTTTTGTATTTCAAGGCATTTATTGCATCAAGTGGGGATTTTGTTGTTAGTTCTCAGTTTTAGTAACCTTATAACTCTCTTCCCGGTACTGCACCAACGTCTAAGCATGAAGAAAGTACAACAAAAAACGGAAATTTTTTTCCAGGTTTCCCACCGGCTGGAAGAGTTGCAGTTGTTTAGATCACGAGAAGAATCCAAATTGGCAGAGAGGGAGAATATTTCTAAGAAGAATATTCGAGAAAAGAGAAAGCCTGTCTCAGACATAGCCGATGAGCAATTTCCGGCAAAGAGGAAAAAAGATGCAGGAGACAACCTAAAGAAAGTGCATGAGAAAGACAAAGCACAGCTGCAGAAGTTGGATGAAGAAAATAAAAGGGAAGAGATCAAAACCCAGGCAAACGAACCAGATATCAAAAAAGAGGAACAGACCAAAGACTCTATTCCCGAGAAAGCAAGAGTATACACTGACCAGTGCACTGCATTCATATCGAACCTTCACTTGAAGGCAAGTACGCATTCCAACTACTAGCAGTATCTTGTATGTCTTGAGCTGATTAATCATGATAGTGACCAGATTTTTTGCAGGCAAATGTAGAAGATCTACGCAAATTTTTCAGTGACGTTGGTGGAGTAGTTGGTATCCGAATACTGCGTGACAAATTCACTGGAAAATCAAGGGTCTCTCTCTCTCTCTCTATCTAAATGTATCTGTGTCTGTATGCACACGCACACACATATCTATCTATCCATTTACATATAATTTTCTCTCATCCGTTTATTTTTATTGATTCCATTCTTCTATGATCTCAGTGAACCCCTACTTTTTCTTTTAAACCTTTCTTGTGAAGGGTCTTGCATATGTGGATTTCTCAGATGATTCACACCTTGCTGCTGCCGTGGCAAAGACCAAGCAGACACTACTTGGGAAGAAGCTGAGCATCGCACGATCAGATCCGAAGCGTGGTAAAAGAGATCCATCAGGTCGAAGTTTCCAAGGCGCTCAAGGTAAGCCAAGTGAAGTTATCATGTCATGCTGCATGACAGTGCATGTCTACGTGTTTTAATTAGAACTTTGAAGATTTTTGTTTCTTTTTCTGCTGTATTAATTTTAGAAACGAAAGTATCTTCGTTGACCATTTATTGATCTCATCATCAACTATCTACATAATATGGTATGAATCTAAGACCATAAAAAAAAAAATTGCATTATTGACAATCCTAAACCAATTAGATCAGGTGAAATTGAAAATCATTCGACCATGGTTAATCTATGAGCATTTCATCTGTCTTCTCAACAAAAAAAAAAA
>NW_010387176.1:0-1562 GCF_000414095.1 Morus notabilis
TTTCACCGATTCGAGTTTTCAGTTTTAGGTTTCTACAGTTAAAAGCTCTTAGAAAATATCACATCTAATTTTTTCTGCTACAGTTAAAAGCTCTCAGAAAATGTTACATCTTAACTCGAATTGAAAACTCGAATCCACGAAGTGAACGGGGCATAAATCTTTAATACATTTTCTCCTCTAATTCAAGCTTCCTTCCTTTCCATCAAACTCATAATCCCTTTTTATTTAGATAGAAAAAGATAAACATTTCCCTTTTATCAAGCCTCCAAAATAATTAATTGAGAATGAAGTCGAATCAATTGGGCATGCTCTGTTTTGATGAGATGCTCCCTATGAGGTATGGCTAAACAACGCCATTTAGCATGAAATCCACTTACTCCGCTGATAACCGATCACACTCATTTTTTCTCCATACAACGTTCCCTTAATAAAGAACAGTTTGAGTTGTTTGGCATGCTCCTTTGGTTGGGGTGGAAAAATTGAGATGCATGGGTACATGATGGAAAGATCCAATCTTATGAGCAGATTTTGAGGTTTGGTAGTGTCTAGTTTGCAAACAACCAAATAGCTCAAGCTAGTATGGAGATGTCGGTAAGAGGGCAGTGGAATCTACCATTGCTGAGTAGACCGAAACTAAAGGTTGATGCCTACAGTTTTTAGAATATGGAGGCGATTGAAGTATGTGGTTTACGTGTTTGGTATGAGGATTCGTGTCATGATTTAAATAATAATTCGTGACTCGTTACAGTATTTTTTCTCACAAAAAAATACACGTAAATCGATAATTATTTTAAATCATAATTTTAAATTCATGAAATAAACGTTAACAATCTGCGATCACACGGGGTTTGTCCTTGGTATTTTTGCTAAAAAAGTAATGGGGCATTTTGGTTCACTTACTGTGGAGTGTCTAACTATCCGTGAGGGTATTATTTGTAATGGGGAGTGGGCTTTTTGTTAAAGACATTGAAAGTGATTCCATCAATGCAGTTAGTAAAGTCCAGGGTAAGAATTTGTTATTTGTGGCGTGTTCAATTATTTGGAGATACTGTACTTTTGTTAGATAAAATAGGCCGTGGTTCATGTCATCATCATGTTCCTCGATCTAGGAACTTGGGCATCTCATATGCTAGCTCGCCATGCGATTTCATCAATGCAATTAGCAAAATTCTGAATAACAATATGTTATTTGGGGATACTCTACTTTTGTTAGACAGAGTAAGTGGTGGTTCTTATCGTCGTTATGTTCCTCAATTTAGGAATTTGGCAGCCCATACGTTAGTTTTTTCTTTAATTTGTGACCAACTATGATCAAAGGAGGTCATGCTATTTATTTATTTATTGCATATTGTTGACGTAGAAACTCGTCAACAGAAATAAGCCGGGTCACCATTAGGTATCTCGTTAGATTACCGGCTTAATATTAACTGTATACTCGATATTGGCAGTGAAGTGTTTGTGACATTTTTTGTGTAATGAGCAATATAAGAAAAAATTCTTGAAGTAGAAAAACACACAAAATTTATAGTAATTCACTCTTATAAAATGAGAAGCTACATCCA
>NW_010387177.1:0-1563 GCF_000414095.1 Morus notabilis
TTTTTTTTTTTGGGTGTCACATACATGTAAGTGCTTGGTATGATATGTGTTTTTTCCCCATGTAGACTATAGTTTTTGAAAGGAGTCATTTGAGATTATTCAATCTCTGTTCTATTCTTTTCAAATGGTGAGTAAGGAGTTGCACTTTGCTCATCTTAGATTATCTATCTGTTCTTGGCAGGGGAAAATCAAACAATTGAGTGGTCCATGCGTTTAAGAGTGTCTCTTTATATTGCTGAAGCCTTGGATTATTTTAGTACTGAGGGTCGTCGATTATACCATGATTTGAATGCGTATAGGGTTCTCTTTGATGAGGTATTGTTTCTCAAATTTAGTATTTATTCTGAAGTTTTTCTTTTGCACGTATTGTGTTTCATTTTGTTTGATATTTAATTAAACGTGTAGGATGGTGATCCGCGCCTTTCATGTTTTGGCTTGATGAAGAATAGTAGGGACGGGAAAAGTTACAGCACCAATCTTGCCTATACACCTCCTGAGTATTTAAAAAATGGTAATAACTTCTCTAATCTGATTATCACCTCTTCGTTTGGTTACCTTTCCTGTTCATTTCTAGTTTTCCAAATCGAATGTATCCCTATTCCGTTCATATGTTTTAAAATTATGAGAAAATGTACAAAATCCACAAATTAAAGTTCCTTTTATGTATGACATATGGTAGAAATTGTCCAAGTGTTGTATTATTATATTTCAACTTGTGTTTCATGGTAGTTTTCTTCTATTTGTTTGACTTCTTAGTTGTTGCCATTATCATTATTTTGGTATTTTAGGAAGAGTCACCCCAGAAAGTGTTATCTACAGTTTTGGAACTGTCCTTCTGGATCTGTTAAGTGGCAAGCATATCCCTCCAAGTCATGTAAGTGGCTTATATTGTACTGTACGTTATTCATATATGTATTTAGCTGCCTTTGTTATCTACTGATGCCATTGTGCTGTCTGAGTGTCCAACTAGAAGTTGTTTGTTACTCGAACTTTTAACTACAAGGGTTGAGTTTCCATGATTTTTTTCCTTGAGTAAAGTTTTCTATAATTATGTTGCAGTTATAATACACCCTCCAACGTTTTGTCTTTACATGCTTGGATGTGGAAATTCATCTTCAACTTTTTATAAGTTCAGTACAAGATAATCCCATGGCAATATAGCTAGTTGTTCAATGCTAGCTATTGTATAGTTCACAGATGCTATGGCAATAATTTGATATCAGTTTTTGTTTGTAGGCTCTTGACATGATACGCGAAAAGAATATTGTTCTTTTAATGGACTCACATCTGGAAGGAAAGTTTTCTACAGAAGAGGCAACAGTAGTTGTCAATCTTGCTTCTAAATGTCTGCAATATGAACCTAGGGAGCGGCCTAGTACGAAGGAGCTCGTTTCAACACTTTCTCCTCTGCACACTAAACCCGATGTAAGCAACTTTTCTCTTATTGCAATATCAGATATGTTGTTCCATTCTTCTGAGCTACATCATCTTTGTTTGTTGAGTGCTTCATCGTATTACAACAACTCCAGAAACTACATTTACCAGACACGCGAAAAAAAAAAA
>NW_010387178.1:0-1564 GCF_000414095.1 Morus notabilis
TTATATGCAGTTTTAAGATTCTCTCTGTTAGTAAGGTCCCCGTCCCTTCTTTGCTGCTTAAGCTTCAAATTCCCTCCAAGAACTGCAAAATGCTTTCGGGGAATTTGTCTCTCATGCCCACCTATGCATTCAGATCTAGAAGATCAAATAAAGGTTGTGACTTAAGATTGAAGCAAGAAAATGATACAAACTAGGAGAGAGAGATGGTAATAGTTGGCTCCAGTTAAAAACTTCTCTTTTGCAATCTCGTTATAAGTAACTAAACAGCCACTCTACATATGCTATGGTCAAATCATTCTACCAAAAAGAAACCAGCTTGGTTGCCCATCTTTTGCATGGAATGTACATTCTATCAATCTTATTTTCTTCATTCATTGGTTTCAAATTTGATGGGAGATATGTGATGTTGTTGCAAAACCGCATCTTTCCTGCAATTTGGTTGAAAACGCATATTTGCATAGATGAACAGAATTATCATCATTGCTTGGTCAATCTTCTATCCTGCTTGATAATGAGTGCAGACAAAAGCGAAGGAACTCCAAATTCTAGTGACAATCTCACATAAAGGCATGCAAAGTGATTACAATCCCTCATTGTTATCACCAATAGAAATCAACAATAAGGAAAAACTGAAGCCATTTGTAACAGTAAGAAAACAATGCTCTAAGTTAGTGAGAGATTTAAACCAGGATTACAAAGTACAAACCTTCCAAGTTCTTCCTCTTTCTCAATCCTCGAACTATGGTTTTGTCGCAATTTTCTGCTCCGCCAGCACTGCTTGGGCCAACACAATCTCCTTCTAATGTACCACTATGCTTGAACTGTTCAAGAACAACTTTCTCAACAACAGAATTCAAGTCTGCTGCCCCTCCTTTCTTTGCCTCAGCTTGCTCATCAATGGACCCACCACCGCTCTCTCTCGGTCCCAACAAAGACGAAAAGGGTTTTGATTTCCCCTGCCCATAATGACACCAAGTCAATCCTAAATTACAAACTAAAAAACTAGAGGATACTTAACAAGTAAATCATCCAGATGGTCCAGTCAAATGTTGAAATTCTATTTATATAAAAAAATAAAAACTCTACCGTTGACCTTGAGCTTTTTTTTTTCTTCTTTTTTTCTGCGTGCTCTGAAAAAATAATGATCATTAGTGCCATTCCGTCCCTAATCTCCTTCATCTAGAGGAGAAATTCCTAGATTCACTAATGGCGCGGTAAAGACTTAGACACGATTCTACTCAAAGAATCAGCTCAATTTCACTGCCACAAGCCGACATCGTTAACCAAGCAAAAACCTCAAAACGGGGCTCTAGAGTATCGAACCTTAAACCCATCCCGAGAGAGGAGAAAAAGAAAAAATCCAAACCATCGCACCACTCCATTAGTGATCCACCGCGAGCTTATTGAAAAAACGATGATTTGGCTTAAGTCAAGGTGCCAGAAAATTGCTTGACATTTCCATAAACAAACAATATTGAAAACTGATTCAGCATTTTTCCCCCTTTTTCTTAGTTAACATTTGTTATCGTTTAAAGCCAAGATAGCCTAAACGCTGAAGTCTGAA
>NW_010387179.1:0-1564 GCF_000414095.1 Morus notabilis
AAAAAAAAACTATCAAACTCATAAGTAATATGTGTGATTCTAGCAAAAAAAAATAAAAATAAAGAAAAAAACGGTGACGACAATCCAATTACTAATAAGACCTTCAACTATATGATATATACATACATTGATCAAAAAGAAGTCATTTCCATAACATAAGTCTTTTTCATCTTGACCATCTGTCTCACAGCCTCATCCAAAATCTCCCTCTCTTCCTCATCACCATCTAACCCACCACCCCCCACCAACAAATCACAATCACAACCGTCGGATCCCTTCCCTATCACCCCACGATCAAGGGGCTTGATTACGACAAGTGTCGCTCCCTCCAACACCCACCCACATGTCGGCAGCACCATCCTAGGAACATACCACATTTTCATACCCAAATCAGGAATCAAACTCCTCTCCAAAGAAGACTCCAACGCCACGTCGGACGAGTCCCCACTCACCGACTCAGACCTCAACTCAGCGAGTTCCTCTCCCCCAATCAAAACCTTCCCTCGCCTATCCCCATCTGAAACGACAACGTTTGTGAGAGTGGGAAAGTCCGAAACGACACGTTTCAACAAGTAATGCCTCGCCGACGCGGCGATTAGGCATGAAATCATCCACACAATTCGCAGCTTGAGCTCGTCGTCGGACAAAGCATTTTGGTTGTCGTTTTCCTTCGCTAAATTGTCGTTTTTCGCGATCTTCTCTTTTTTCAAAGAATTTGCGCCGAGAATCACGCAGTTTCTCAGATTAGAACCAAACTCTGCTTTCCACTTGAGCAACGAATCTTTTCCCGCGAAACCCATTTCTCCTTTGCAACGAGGAAGCTCCAAATGCAGAGATTTCAATTCGTTGAATCCCTTAAGGACTTCGCACGGCGAATGGTAAAAAACGTTTCGATGGGCGTTTCTGGGTTTTTTTGATACGATTTTGTGGAGAAAACGGAAGAAGCTCCTGACAAGCTTCGCGGGTTTGTTCTTCTGAGGAGGGAGAGGAAGGAAAACGGCGTCGGTTTGAGAGATGAGAGAGTTGAAGCGTTTCGAAACGGGGAGGCATCGTACGAGAGTCTTGGCGTCGAGGATCTTGTTGAAGATGAGGTGGAGAAGAGGATCGGGAAGTTGGTCGAAGTAGTCTCGGCGATGATCTGAAGTGGCGATTTCGTTGTTGCCCAGATGATTTTCTCGGGAGAATTTCATTGGGTTTTGTGTTTGAGAAACGAAGAAAAGATAGGTTTGAAGTTTGAAAAACTCAGAAATGTGCTCGTTTTTTGTTAGAAGATTGAATGGTTTTTTTTGGGTATAAAAGGAGGAGATGTTGGGTACGCGGATTTTGACGCTGGAAGCTGGATTTTGAGACACGTTTTGAAGCAAAGTAAAGCCATTACGAGAGTGGGCTTTTGACTTTGAAAAGAATTCATTAGTGTATAATGCGTATAAAGGAGGTTTCCGACAAGCAACCTTTTGGGTTCTAAGAAGTTGGGCAGGCAGGACTTAAAATTATTAAAGATTAATGAGAAGTACCAAAGTTGTTTACCATTAATATAATTGACTTTTATTAATTTGAGAAAAAA
>NW_010387180.1:0-1563 GCF_000414095.1 Morus notabilis
ATATATATATATATATATGTTTAATTAGAAGAGTGAGTAAGAATTGATATGATAAAACTTACCAGCAGTCCCAAAGAAAATCACCTCTAGAATAATTGTTTTGTGCCACAACAACAGTCTGTTGCTGCTGCTACTGCGGCGGCGGGGGAAAGTAGCCAGGACAGGAGGAGGACCATAAACATAAGTGGGAGGATATAAAACAGTATTTGGTGGTGCCGCAACATAGGGATAGGGGACTTGATTATCATTGTTATAATAAGAGCCCTCAACTGCTACCGGCTGTGGTGGTGCCATAGGTGGTGGTGGATAAACCACGGGCAGCGGAGAATATTCCGGCGGACCTGGCGGTGGATATACGACTGCAAATTTATACAAGAAAAAAGATTTTCTAGTTCAAACATAAATGGGAAACTACATGTGTAAATTGTGCTACAATAATTAATAAGAAGTAACCTTAGTGCTAATTAATCAAATAACATGTCTCGAAATATGTGTCAAATACTAGTGAAAATTGTTGAGCATGTCAGGAAATTATGCACAACATTATGAGACGCGCTTATTACTTACCAGGAGCTTCTTTTTTATCGGCATGACTCATGGTTACTATTACATGGATATGAAAGAAGAAAATTGAGGTAAGGATTTTGTCGGTTAGAGATCAATTAGGTAATTATGTGATAATTGCAAGAGAAGTACTATGGGAACGTTTCGACACACACAGAGCATGTATATAGTATTTATTTTTATATATGTTATTGTTGCAAGAGTTTTACCACGCTTCCACGTGTCAGTCTCAAGGAAATTAAACGAGACCAAGGAACGAACCTATAGCTAACACATTAATTTAATTAAACATATTATATGGCCGTGTTACAACCAAGAGCATAAATTAGTTATATTATTGTTAGGGCCAGGTAGATTTGGTGCGAATCCGGTGTCAATGCGCAGACGAAATATGAGGCGTTCACAGAAGAGCTTGTATGGTAGGACTTCCAACAAAGAAGAGGGGATCGGTTAGGCCCAAAGCAAGCCGATGAAATCAGATTCTGGAGCCCACTTTGCTGCCAAGTTACTGAGACACTCTCGACTATGTGCATGGGAATATGTTAAACTCAATCACGGAGATCGCATGGACAAAGTATAGTGGGAGGAGTAACCGAATGGTTGATGGAGATTTGACACGGAAAGTGTGGATAATGTTATTTCAGAGGAGGAATGCTCTGAGGACAAGCACATATTGCCTTCAGAGCAGCTATTTGACTCATAAAGTGCGGATAATGTTGTTTCAAAGGAGTGCTCAGAAAACAAACACAAGTTGCCTCCAAGAATGTGTATCAATAGATGAAGTTTATAGTTTTTTGAAAGTGTGCTCTGGGACGGCTGAGTCCAGCCGTCCAGGTAAGGAGCGGATTTTTGGACTTCCAGAGAAACCTCATAAACTTCAAATGTAGCTTGTAGACGAGTTTGGATGGATCAAACGAAGTGTTTTGAGACTTTTTGAATGAAATTTCTATTAAGAACTTCAAACCTGAGGGATGAACTCAAGTGTTAGGGAAAAAAAAA
>NW_010387181.1:0-1567 GCF_000414095.1 Morus notabilis
AAATTAAAAACTCGAATCAGTGAACTAAACAGGCCCATAAATAACCTATCGATTGGGCAAAATACAGCCCTGCCATAAAACGCTTGCCTTTTCTTTTTGGATTAATTTTTTTTGCCCTTAAGACGTGTAATACAAAGAATTGTGGTAGCAAGCAAAGTAGAACCAAGTCATGTCAAAAGGCCTTTCCATCCCGCTCTATAGGCCTTTTTATGCTATTTTTTTTCCTTTTCCAGTCTGGTTTGCTCATTAAGAAGAAAGTATTTTTGGAAAAGTTAGTTTTTTAAATGACACCACGCAAAGGTTCACGTTTGAAACTTTGTGCTCTGCGTCTGCCAACATAATAAACATAGTTTTTGTATGCAGAGTTCTGGGTTATCTACTCCAGTCTTTGCAAACTCCATATGTAAAAAGAAATATGGTGAACAAGCCAAAGAATTAGTAATGTGGTTCTCCATAGCGGTGAACCTGATTATGTGGAGAGTTAGCCATCAATATAGTTATAATTCAATAGTTAAAACGGACCACTTTAATCGACTTTCAGGACGCCTTCAAAGCGGATTTCTGAGGATTCTTCTTCCGTCTTAGCAGACAAGTCCGAGAGAAGGCCGATCGCAGCCTCGTCTGCAACTTCTTGGAGTTGTTGTGACACAACTGAGTGGCTTTCCACAGCAGGTTGTTCGGAACAAAATTGCATCAAGTTCCTATCCTTTACAAGAACTAAAATGCGGTACAATAAAAGCCCCACAATAATTACTGCACCACTCGCAAAGAATGTCCTCAAAGAAGCCAAACACATGACAAGAACAAGCAACAATGCAGGAGGCACACAAAGCATGATTGCCCCAAATGTTTGGAAGGGCACTTTGTAAGGTCTGTGAAGGTCTGGCTTCTTGATTCTCAGTTTTATAAAAGCTGCAAACTCGAGTAGCATTCCAATGGAGTATAAGAAGTTCAGAAATTCCAATATCTCTTGAAAACTCATCCAAGATAGGAAGATGACTCCGGTAGCGGAAAGCAAAATGCTAATGGTGGGCGTCCCGTGCTTCGACCTATGAAATTGATTTAAATACGCCAAACTGCAAGTGTTGGTATCATATTTGGAGCTTTCCCATACATAACAAGTTTGATGGTTTTTTTTTGGTAACTTTCTTTTTAATAAAACAAAGTGAAATGAACGGCTTGAAAAAAGGCCCTTATAGAGCTTTCAAGCCTTTTAAGTACTCAAATTTCATATAATCTTCTGAACTGCATAGCTAAGACAATTAGACCAATATCAGAATTCGGTTTTGTTCAACCTTAAAATGAGAATTCGGTTTTGTCAATAATATCTGATTTTTGTTTTCCTTGAAATTCCTCCCATTTAGATTATCATTTCCACAACTCATTAAGGAAACAATCAAAGGGTTTATGTAATTGAATAACTATGAAAACAAAACCAGGCAGGATAAAAAGTTACCTTGAAGCAAAGATAGCAGGAAGCATTCCCATCTCACTCATCCCGAGAAGCTGAAAAGCATCACCACTCATTTCTGCTTCAAACAACCCCATGTTTGACATTGCAGCCGCC
>NW_010387182.1:0-1569 GCF_000414095.1 Morus notabilis
TTTTTATTTATTTATTTATTTAATTACAGTGAACAGACGCGAGTGTTGCTAACAAGTGCAGCCTATGTGCATCTCAAACATGCCGAGGTTTCTAAGTACACACGAAACCTTTCTCCTGCAAGTCGAGCTATTTTGCTCTCAGGGCCTACAGGTTTGTACGATTATTGCGTACATATTATTATTTTCTGTTATAATGTATATCTACAAATTCCCCTCTCATTTTTTTTTTCTTTGAAGAACTTTACCAACAAATGCTTGCCAAGGCTTTAGCACATTACTTTGAAGCCAAGTTATTGCTGTTGGATGTAACAGACTTTTCACTGAAGGTATATACTTGATTTTCTTTTCCTTTTCAACTTTTTCCTTGTTCTATTTTTTATATTAGTATTTCTGATCATTGGGTTTCTGTTTTTACAGATTCAAAGCAAATACGGTGGTGCCAACAAAGCATCTGTAAGCATTCTCTAATTTTTTATTTGTTTTTGGCTAGTTTTTCTTTTCTTGAGATGAATGGGACATCTTATTATTCGAGCTCTTAGATGTTTCATTAGAATGTATTCCCTAGATTTGATTATGAAGTTATAGAGATAAAGGTGAATTTATTGTTACAAGCCATGACTTCCTTGATTCAACTTTTAGAAAATGAATTTGCTTTTAACATTCAATCTCGTAGGCTTTTACGAGATCCACTTCGGAGTCAACGCTAGAGCGGCTGTCAGGCTTGTTTGGGGCTTTTTCTGTTCTTCAACAAAAGGAGGAACCCATAGGTATGGTTTTTTCTTTTAGAATTATCATCACCTATTAGATAATTCTGCTCTTTGGAGTTCTTTTTCTAGTTGGTTTTTGTGTCTATCAAGTACAACAGAACTTCGATGTAGTTCTGTTTGCGGGCCACATGAATCTTCCAATTGAAGAATCTTTCTTCTTCATTCTTATTAGTTAGGAGTGTTTCCATTGCACACAGCACACATACATATACATGAACAAAAAAATATATATAAATGTTTACATGTCTATAGGAGTAAAATTGTATGTGTTGTTCATCCTTGGTCAAACCCTGACCGAGAAAATCCTGTTGCAGGCACATTAAGGCGTCAAAGTAGCGGAGTGGATATAAAATCGAGGTATTGAAAGAGAGACACTGTTCATTAATCACAACAAAAATGTAGTCCACTCTTCGTTTGTTCCATATAATTATACTTTGGCTATAATCATTGTCCTGTAATTGCAGGGGAGAAGGTAGTAGTGCTCCTCCAAAGCTCAGGAGAAATGCCTCGGCCTCGGCTAATATCAGTAACCTTGCCTATCAGTCCACTTCAATCGCAGGTTCTTTCCCACACTTTTCTCTTTACCTCAAGAAGATGCTGGCTGTTTGTCTCTATTTTTAACTGTTTATGTTTTAGACATCATGTTCTAGCTGTGATGAAAATATGTTTTTCCTTTAGAAATGGTATTTTGTTATTGATTCAATTTTGGGAATGCTGTAAATGGGATAAAACTTTTCTCAAGGTTGAATCTTGGTGATAATTTGTTTTATTTTATATTTTAATCGAGTCTTTTTTTTTTTTT
>NW_010387183.1:0-1569 GCF_000414095.1 Morus notabilis
CTACAGTAAAAAGCTCTCACATAAAGTCTAGATCAAGATATGATTCCTTTTCAATCCATTAGATTATTTTTTTTTGGTAAAAAAAATCCATTAGATAGGTGTGTAATGTGTGCACTAACTACTAAGCATTCCTATTAGACCATTCAAAATAAATAAATAAATAAATAAAAAGGAAAAGAGAAAAGAAAAGAAAAGCGGATAGTACAGAACAGTCCTTAAGCCTCAACGTTCACTTGATCCGACGTGGCAAAATTGAATCAAAATTGTTCCCTCCATGTTTACAACACGAGCGATGACGTGGCAATCATTACGAGCTTCTTCACAGACCCACCCACTATATCAGGAGCGTTGCAAAGTACTTCTTTTAAATCCATCCGATCCTATAGGCGGAGCTCCACCGAGCCATACCCTAGTCCCTCGCCGGCGTTTTACTTCCACGCTGATCGGAGAAAGGCTTCTCTCTCTCTCTCTCTTTCTCTCCATTACATGAGGAAGACGAGGCGTGGATCGGCCGACGCCGACTGCAGCGGAGATGATCTCCGACATTGCCAGAACAGAGTCCGCGAGCTCGAACTGGAAAATGAATCCTATCAGGTAGGTGAAATTATGTTTTCGATTATCCATATTTCGAGTTTGTGCTCTGAATTGTGGCTGGAGGAGTCTGTTTGGTTTGCGAGAAATCGTAGGAAAAGTAAAGGTGGAAGCGGCGGTGTTTGTTTGGATGAGTGTGATGATGTTACGTGGAGTTACTGGAACCCTAGATGTTCTAAATGTTGTTGCGATTTTGAGGGAATTGGGAATTGAAGCTCGAGTCTGTCCTCTCGAGGAGAAAATTGTTGTAAAAATGGAAAGGGAAATGAGTGAAAAAAGAATTGTATTCGTATAATTGTTTCGATTCTGCTTTGAATTTCTGAGGAAAATTTGGGGGTTTTTCACTTAAATCAAGAGAATGCTGAGTCTTTTAAGTTCCTCTCCATCTTAAATCGAAGCCAAATATGAAAAAGTTCAGATTGTTTGAATTAAAATATTTTTAAACATTTTATGGAACAATATGTGGATAGCGCATGAAATTCTAATTAAAATGCATTTCAAAGAAAAGGAAATGAAACACATTAGGTATTCTTTCTTAATGATTTCTTAACATGTGGGTTTTAATTTCTAAGTATTGCGAAAGTTTCTTACATTTCTTCTGGAGAATTTTGGCAGAAGGAGATTGAAGAGCTTAGGTATAAGCTTGCAAATTCTTCATCCACTCCTACTGATAGTTCCCAGAAGCTCAAAGAAGAGTATCTTCAAAAGCTGACTGTCCTTGAAGACCAGGTTAATTATAGTTTAGATAGTGAGTGTACGTCAAACAAAATTTTGCATAGCCTTTGACTAGAATCAGTTTATCCAGGTTGCGGATTTGAAGAATAAGCTTGAAATTAAGTCTCAATTCTCCGTGCAAAGACCCAGAGGTGATGAAGCAACAAAACAGTTGCAATATGAGATTCAGAGTTTGAAGACTCAAAAGGTGAGATTTTTTTTGTTTTTTGTTTGTGTGTGTGTGTTATATATATATATATATAT
>NW_010387184.1:0-1255 GCF_000414095.1 Morus notabilis
TTTTTTTTTTGGTATAATTATTTCATTTTTTCCAATAAACACGAACGCTATAATCTAAAAGTTGCAGTCTGCAGAGGGTATCATGTTAATACACTAAGATGATAAGTTGCGGGTCACGCAACTATATGCTTGTACTGTCTTATCTGTATCAGGTCAAAGGTGGGTGGGGTCTACTGACTTTCCCCAATGACTGCTCATTTGTTGTACTAGGCCTCTCTGTTAAAATTTTTGAGGTCTTTTTTGTTTTGTTTTTGTTCTTGTTTGTTGTATTTTGTTTGGTGTTTTTTCTATATGAAAATTTTCCTTAATTTGCTAAACTTGTGGCCCTGTTCTGCGTATAGCATATTCAAAGGAGACCAATGTCAAATCTTTTTTCTTCATGTCGCATGATTCATCAAGTTTGTTGTTTACGAAAGGGTACAGTTTGCTTTGTAACGCGGCACCAAGAAGACAACAAGAAAAACTAGGGAGTTGCTTCCCTTACTGAAAAAAAAGTAGTCTAAGAAGATAACATTAAAGAACAAAGCAATTGTCCGAGTAATAAAGACTTGTTAAATTCTGACTGGTTTGACAACTTTGAATATGAACAAATATAATCCCCATTAGTCATAAAAGAGACCGTTTGGGGCCAAATTGTCATATCCGGATCTCTCTCTCCCTGAAGGAGCAAGAAGTTAGCTGCCCTTATTTCACTTAGATTTTATTTCGGTTAGCTTCCGTGATGTCCAAACAGTATGAAAGAGGCAAAAGAATCTCAGTTTGTCCCATTTTCAGGCCAAATCTTTTCTTATATTCTAATGACAAAAGCAGTGGGCGAGTCTTTGGGCCCATTTAGTAAATACGTTCGAAACATATGGTTTAAACTACTGTGATTTGATATGTAAAGTTTGAAACATGTTTAGTTTGAATATATATATATATATATATATATTTTTTTTTTTTCAAAAGCAAAAAAACTGGTTGTTGGACTTGGTATTGGTAACGATGTTCTATAATCTTCACTTAGTACTATTTCTTATTCAAGCGCTAATATGAATCCCACCCACTTTTGATTCTGAGGTATTCATGAGTTGACTATCCAGTTTAGTTATTGCTAGGGGCATAACAGGTCAAAGTACTTCCTCAAATAAATATTTCTTCATTTTTCCTTATATATGAACCAAAAAGCTGTGGCTACTTTCCCTCCAAAAAAAAAAAAAAAAAAAAAAAAAAAAAAAAGGGGGCTTTTTTTTTTTTTTTTTTCCCCTTTTTTTTT
>NW_010387185.1:0-1570 GCF_000414095.1 Morus notabilis
AAAGTCCCCATTCAACTCAAGTTTCTAAACTAAAACTCAAGTGAATGAACAATATTTTTTCTATTTTTAAAAACGCAATAAGTTTTTCATTTTAATTTCGTTGAGATAATTTTTTTTAATGCATTCACAATGAAAAGACGAATAAAATCTCACCATATACCCTATTAAAATTTTCTATCACTATTGAGTTTTTATTGAAATACGATATAAATACAAATTTAAGTTTTAACCAATTCAAATACAAACCCAAATAAATTCTCAATTTAAACTATAACTTAAAAATGTGCACATCTAAATATAAATTTAAATTAAAATATCAACTCAAATCACACTCAAATACTTCTTAACTTAAATTAAAATTTTAAACTCCAATCATCTTCACTCAAAAAAATAAACTAAGCCTTTTGTGACTACTTTTAATTCGGATGACTGTCACATTGCTGGTGTGCTTGGTTGACCGCGCTCCTTTGGATAAGTCCGTAAACGTTAGCCACGTGTTTGGCGACGTAAAAGAAAGGGATAGCCAAGTGCTAATTGGTCTACGGCATGTGATGTCAGCTTAAGAAATATTTAAAATCTTTTTCTTAATTAGAAGGCAAACAGAATAATGTCTCTGTTCATTTTAATATTTTAAATTTTTATAGTTAAATTTTTTTAGAAAATATCACATTTAGATTTTTTATTTGTTATAATTAAAAATTTTTAAAAAATGTCAAATCTTAATTCGAATTAAACACTCAAATCTGTAAAACGATCGAGACTTTGAAATTTTCACAAATATTGTGTTTTTATTATGATAAAATCTATTTTGATTTAAGGAATTTGGTATGGCACGATTCAGTGCATTTTTCTTTTGATTCATTTCAGAATTCCATGGGGGAGGAATGGGATTGCTACAATTCCTGCCTTGATTTATGATACTGTTGTCTTTTAAAAAAATTATGTGATAGAATATGAGGGAAAAAAAAAATTTACTATATGAGATGCAGTTTGAACTATGTGATCCTATGGAGAATATGACAATTTATTCGAATTTAATGAAATTCTGATGATTCAAAAGTGTGCTTTCATACCCTTCTATAGAATTCTCAATTTTTTATTTTGAAAAAGAATATTTGGAAGTTTTTATGGTTCATAATTCCATATGTAACTTTTTAGATTGGTCACTATAGTTTAAAAGAGAATTTGACATAACTGACGTATAACTGAAGAGAGAATTTTGCTCATTATTTAGATTTATTTTTCCCAACAAATATTACAACTGCTGCATTTGCGCATTCTCTAGGACCAGTGAAATAAATCAAAGTCAATAACTCGTGAAGTTTCTTTTGTACATATCCTTGCATTTGATTTGGCATATATTTTAGTCTGACATGAAAGAGATGGATCTCTGATTGTCTATTCTTCAGTATTTTCTTCCTAATTTCCAAGTCCTATACCATCTGTACACTAGAAAAGTCAAGAACATTGCTAACATTCTAATGCCTTAATGACACATGTTTATGCCTTAATGAAATCCCACATATCATATTTCAATTGCTAACATTCTAATTTTAAACGGTTATAGATG
>NW_010387186.1:0-1574 GCF_000414095.1 Morus notabilis
AAAAAAAAAAAAAAAAAGTAGTAAGAAAACCTTTGCTAGAACAGTTGTAAAGGTCGCCAGGTTGACCGTTGATGGTAAAAGCATTGGAATTATTTGGAGCTGCTCCCGTTCGAGTTGCTTGTCTCACAACATCAATGGGGTTCGCATCCCACCATTCACCTGATAATTAATTGTAATCGCCAAATGGGACAGAAAATTAATTAATTAAGGAAGCTAGAGTAGTTTAATAAGGATAATATTGTTGATTTAAGTGATTAATGATTATCATATATGCACGTACCAAGAAGAATCGGTGTTTCACGCTTAGGTTTTTGGAAAGGGTAGGATTCTCCTTCTCTAGGACGAATAATGAGAGCTCCATAGACAGTTGCTCTGAGCCATGAACTGTGGGCGTGCCACCACAGTGTTCCTTCCTGGCCTTCAATTGTGAAGCGGTAGGTGTAGCTCCCTCCCGGCCTAATTGGGCATTGAGTCACAAACTCAGGCCCATCCGCCCATCCACTCCTGAGTTGCCTAATCCCATGCCTGGAATATATATATATATTTCTTTTTCTTGTTAAGAAAACAATAAAAAAGCAAATATATACATCCATTTACATGGGAGCATGCTTGCATGCCCCATGCAAATATATACATACACGCTATATATGTCTTTTAATATATAGATATACACGTAACATATATATATATTATGTGTGTGCATGGTACGCATGCATGATCATGCAATTTAATTACCAGTGAATGGTGACATTGTAACGAGCTTTGTTTGTGATTTTGATGACTAGAGTGTCTCCGTTATTTACTTCCAAGGTTGGGCCAGGGAATTGTCCGTTGACTGTGATGCTGTTGTGGGTTTTGCACAGCCTCTTCACTGGTGTCGCTTGAATCTATATATATAATATTATTCCATTACATATTCCAAAACGGAAATCAATTAATACACATGCAGAAAAGAAGTGAGTCAAAAAAAATGACGAGAATTATATTACACGATTCTAAAAGAGAAAAAGAAGAGAGAGAGAGAGAGAGAATTAATAGTACTTACTACAAAATCATGGTGGTGAGTTTTGCCGCCGGCATTGACCAAGGACAACAATGCTGAAGCAAAGAGAAGCCAGAGTAAAGCGAAGAACCGAGTAGAGGCCATTATTCTTCACAAGCTTCCCTTGGTAAATTTTGTTTGAAAGATATTGAATTGGTTAATTAACGTGGAAAATGAGATTAGAACTTGTGAGGGAAGTGAGATGAAGAAGAGCTCTTTTTATAGTGGAAATTACTAGGAAAGAAAAGGTTGTTTGAGGTTGGCGGATTAGGTTTTGATTTAGCAAAATGGTCAGATCCCTGGGCAAAAACTTAGTTCAACCCTTACGAAGTTGTTGCACCCACTGCTCTAATAGAAAGCAAATTATTTCTTCAATGCTTGCTTATATATCAAGACTTCCTTCATGGTTGAATTTCTGGAGAGTGTCATTATTAACAATATGATGCTTAATCAAATCAACTTTTTAATTTTTTCTTTTCTTTTCTGTTAAATATAAACATTTTTGTACTACTTTTTTAGTTCTTAATATGTA
>NW_010387187.1:0-1554 GCF_000414095.1 Morus notabilis
AAAAAAACAAAAGGACATAATAGCATCTAATTATTTCAAATGGCAAAAATAATAAGCTTGCACAAAACCATGGTGAAGTATATACCTAATTATTTAGAATGGCGTAAATAATAAGTTTGCACAAAACCATGGTAAACTATATACTTTTCTCTATATTGCTATATAAAACCAATCCTAACAGGAAGAATAAAATAATGGTGCTACAATATTGGATTTTGAGTTTCTTTCCTTTCTGAGTTAGGTCCTTGAACTCTTAATAAGTGAGTAATCGTTTGATTCTCAATCTAATTTTTTAAGCAAAATTGTTTGAATTTATATTTTTTCTAGCAATAGCAGTTTATCAAATTGTTAAATCAGTTAAATTTTAGATAGAAATAAAACAAAAAAAAGAAAAAAATAAACTTAAAGCAATATTAGCCATTGATCTCATATTCCATGAACTCACCATTCACCTAATTAAAATAAGTTGAGGTCAATATAATATATTACAACTTCATAACAAATTTTTGTCTAAACTTTTAACCTGACAAAAATTGTAATTTCATACAAAAAGGCCTAACCCTTGCCTCCTTTTTCACCACAAAATTTCACTTTTACCAATATTTGTATTTCATAAAATTTGTTTGAAACGTTTGATTATACCCTAATTTTGAATTAGGCATAGTCATATTTCGAACTTAACCGGGAGAAAAAAAAACATGTAAGACAGACAAAAATTAAAAACAATAGTTTATACTTTATCTTAGAAATATTTTTAGGATAAATTAAGGCTCTTCTATAATGACCTTTCCTCGGTCTAAGCCAAGCAAAAGGCACGAGAACTCTTCCCTTATCCGTTTATAAGAAGGAAGAAACAGTTGAATTGTCATCTTCTCAAGCATAGGTGAAGCAGAAGCAAGTAGTTAATGAACTCGATTTCGCTTTTATAACCGATGATTTTATCTAATCTCACCCGTCGCAACTTGGTGAATAGGAAATTCGTGTGGTCGTCTTCCAAAATGTTTGCGTTCACGTCCTCAAACATGGATCTATCCTGCATATATATGGAGTGTTACGCAGTATAAGAAAGTGCAACTTCCCAAATGTTTATTGCTAATTAAGTAAAAATGTTTCAGATGTATATAGAAAATCTTAAAAAGAGGGAGACCAATAGCTAGTCACCAAATTCATGGAAAATTACACATTTTTTAAAAAATAGATTCAATTCACTTGTCATATTACATGGGTATATGAATAAAAACTAGTGCATAATTTGGGTAAATTAAAAGAAAAATATAACATTAGAGCTGTTAGACTCACCGTCTGGAAAATGTCTGGTTCTTGTAGATTTGGGGCACTTCTTAGAAGCCAAAAGGCTGCTAAAATCTCTTTTTGACTCTTAAAGTTCACGGCCATGGAGAGATATTGGAGATTATGTAACTGCGGATATTCTTTTGGTAAACTTCTAAGAGCTAGACGCTGGAGCAAGAAGGCATCAAACAACATTAGAAATTAATTGAAGCTACACTGAAATTTGAGGGGATTTGAATGTTAACAAAACACAAAAAAAAAAAA
>NW_010387188.1:0-1576 GCF_000414095.1 Morus notabilis
GGTATCAATGGGCGGCAAGCTTGGTTCAAATTCTCTTCTTCGGGTTGCTCGAGCCCGTTTAATTAGGCTAGACAGGCGGACATAGAGTCCTACCCGCCGAATCCGAAAAAATTTAAATATCGGGCAAGCCTGCCGTCCAAAGTTCCAGCACTACTTACTACAAAATTTAGAACATTAATTTAGCAACAATGCAAACTTATCAATTAATTGGAGTAATTAATTTGGTGCATTGGTGCTGGTCTTTTACATTTTCTTGTTCCAATTTTTTATTTCAACTCCAAAATAGGAAAAAGAAAATGTGCATGTTTGGTAAAACTATGGAAAAGCTATTGAAAAGTTTTTATAAAATACAGGGGAACGGATTTCAAAACTTTACATAAAACTATCAGTGTCATGATGCTATATAAAACAAGGAATTATTGCTATAATTTTACCTATTTAGAAACGAATTTTAGGATTATCAAGACATTCCAAAATCTTTCGAGCTTCCTCACTAGTGGTCTTTTCCTCGAATCAACAATGTGTGAGCAGTGACAAAATCAAGATCTAAATTCAGTGGAGATATATAATTAAGAACAAAATTATAACATAAACTTGTAAAAAAAATAAAGTGAAACTTCCAATATTTGTATTGCATAATCTATAATTATATCATGTACACGATAAGATATGAATATAAACATTCAAATGAATCTACACAGAAGAAATACAGAAACAAATAAAAACAGAGAGACTTGGTGGTGGGGGAAAATTATCTATATAGTCATTTGCCTCGTAGCAAACTAATAACACTATGAGATATTACTATTCAAAAACATTACTTCTGTGAGAAAATATGAAACCTAACAATTCTACAGGATAAAAAGACAAAGTTGACCTCATACCAGATAGAGTTAATCCTTGATTAATCAAGTTACTCGGTGATTAACTGGTGGCAAGGCATCCCTGCCGCAGCCCACGTGCCTCCGTCTCCGCCCACACCGCACCGCAGACGCACGATGATATCCGCTAGTCGCACGATAAGATCCGGATGCCGCAAAGCATGAACCAACGAAATCGATGACGCACGAGATCGGCTTCGTCACTCGCACGGAGATCCGCGGCGATTGTCGCCAAGTCTGTGAGGCATCTTAGATTCGAACCAGAGTAAACAAATGCCGACATCACTAGCAACCATTGTCGTCGGCGTCGCGAGCAGTCCTCGCCGTACGTTTGGTCGCATTCTTCTCCGGTGAAGCTCTAATATTTGACGGCGGGCGGCGACTAGGATCTTAGAGTTGAGGAAGACGATTCTCAGCGTTGAGGAGGAAGCTTCTTTAGGGCAAAAATGCTATTTCACCAAACAAAAGTGAAAGGAATCAAATAATCTTCAGAAAAGTAACTTTGTTGCGAGAATGGGTTCCAAAAGTGGTATTGGAAGCAATTAACTCCTTGTTTCCTGCGGTAAGCCCAGAAGGTAAAAAGTCGTGTTCTCTTAAGAAAAAGCAGGATTTTGAAGAGCACAACATACTAATTAAGGGGCTATTATTTTGTCGTTTTTGAGTTAGGTGATTTGAGTGTAGATTTTGAGTTGAGT
>NW_010387189.1:0-1534 GCF_000414095.1 Morus notabilis
TAAACTTGCACAACTTTCTCTCTCTCTGACAATCAATACTTTGTCTCTTTCTCCTTTTATATATTCTGAGATTGAGAAAAGAAATTTGCTTTCTCTAGGTGGTGCTTACGTACAAGCTAAAAAAACTTTGAATGATATCATGATCAGACCTATTCTTGTAGCTGAGAGCGTGGTTGCAAAACCATGCTTTTTCGAATGCGTGAAAGCCAATTTTTATGCTCGTTTTCGGGTTCCCGATAATTTAAATTAGAGTAATTTTAATTATAATTTTAAAATTATAATTATAATTCATGATTTTAAGTTTAAATTATGATTCTGAAATTATTATTTAGAATCAGGGGTTTGAATCACCTTAATCAAGAGAGGAGTAGTTTTAACGTTTGGTTCATGGATTAGAATCATGAGATTAAAACTATTTTCGATTTACGTGTATTTTTTATGATAGAAAACATTGTAGCAAACCATGAACCATGATTCAAATCATTGTATGAATCTCCTTACCAAACACAAGTGATTCTGGTTTAAAACATCATATCAGACTCTGAATTATGATTCAGAATTATCCAAACTAAACAGTAATTATGAATCATGATTCAGAATCACTGTAAACAAACACTGATTCTAAACAAGAATCTATAATCATAATTCTGGATCTATCTACCAAACGCCCCCTCAGTGTTTTTACGTACACAATCCATACATTGATCTGAAGATTTTTTTTTAAATAAAAATGGAGTTAATATCAAGCAATAGCCATTTTGACACATACAATGTTTAAAATACAGTGATGAACCACTTCCAATCAATAGTCTAAAGAGAAAACAAATTCTACCAGTATGTGGGCCGCTTTATTGCAAGTTCGAGCAACAAAACAACAGGAACCACCACCAACATTGTAAAGAAACATCCTAATATTAGCTAGAATTGGCTTTTCAACCACTAAAGTGGTTGGATTATTAACATATTAGACCACCGAAGAGGAATCACACTCCGCACTGGAAACGAAAAGGCCGCTAGTTATTTATATATTTAGATCTCGTTTATTTCATCGATTCGAGTTTTGTTATAATAAAAAACTCTCAAAAACAGTCACATTTAATTTTTTTATTACAGTAAAAAGTTTTCATATAAAATCACATCTCAATTAGAATTAAAAATTTAAATCAACAAACTAAATGGGTCATTAATATTGAATAGTGTGACAATATTTATATTTAACATGTTGTTTTTATTTATATTCCAACGGATAATTTTATTTTAAATGTTAACGATGCGATTGTAAAGTAAATGTTGATGATCAATGCTATAGGTCGCACGATTAGCTACCGTGCATATTGAAATCGAACGGTCACGATCATGACATCTTGTTAGTAACAATCAATTGGCATTTAATTACATCTTTATCTATACGTTAAAAGGGATAAATTTATCAATTTAGAGATCAAAAGCAGTTGTTAATTTAAAAATTAAGGGTGACAATTCGTGTTAGTATGTCGTATTTATGTCAACTTATTTATTAATTGTGTAAAAAAAA
>NW_010387190.1:0-1573 GCF_000414095.1 Morus notabilis
ATTAATACTTTTCTCATCAGAAGCAAATTAGAAGCATGTCCTACCATGAGCTAGTAACATTTTTTATTTTTTTATTTTTTTTGGGTGGGGTTCAAGTTTTCCAAAAGAAGTGATAAGGAACAAAGATTGAAAGAAGATGAATGGTTGATAAATGAATGGAAGAAAGATTTACTAGTGAACACATTCACAGACTCAGTTGAGAAAACCCTGAATAAAATTTCCTTCCCTTGCTACAGCCTCTTTGAAAATAGATCGGTAATAATGAAGAAGCATGATATCCGCATTTAAATCATTGAATTTGAAGGATGTAATTAGAGAGGAAGCCGAGACATTAGAAGACGGGGAAAAGTAATAGAATAAATACAAGGAAAGGTCACTCACTAGGTTTCCTAATCTCCTCTTTGTTCATCTGATTGTCAAAATTTTAAAATTGACAGGTGCTATATAGATACTTTGCTTAATTTCAAAAGTAAAGCAGTCAATATGTCAAACTTTTTCATAATTGACATGTTTAATGTATAATATAGACAAATCAAATGATAGAAACAACATAACATAGCATGCATAGACTAGCGGCAATTCCACACCTAACACCACCTTGAGGTGTAGAGTTCAAACCTCTCACGCCAAGTTAAAAAAACAAATAATAAAAATATATATATAAATCTTGTAAATCTAAAAAATACCTGAAAATTGTCGAATGAACGCTGAGGAATGTTATCATCAAAATGTTGCATTGCATCCCATGGTCCATCTCCCACTCCGACCAGAATAATTGAAAGAGGATATTCGCTGTTTAAAAGATATCAATTATGAGGCACCAAAAATAGGAAATACAGATTACTGAAGATTCAAATGGGACAGCTTTACCTGGCAGCAACTATGGCGTTTACAGTTTCTTGTTCTTGTGGACTTAACCTTCCTGGTGGTGTATCAGGATTCCTCGTAACCTATTTAAAGATGAAGGCGTAAGGTTCAATAAAATTACAAGGAAACATATGTAAGGAAAACATATTTGAAATAATAATAACCTGTCCATCTGCAATGATGACAAGAACATGATATTGATTATTGCTTCTCTCAACAATGTCAATTGCAGCACCAATTATTGAGAGAAAAGAGGTTGGACCTATGAACAAGGATATGCAAGATGAGAATAGTCAGGAATACACACAATGCAAGATTCAAAACGAGTACCAGCGACAGCTACCCCACATGCAAGGGCAAGATGTAGAACAATGGAATGGATAAACACATCCTCTTGATGGAATACATGCCTGGTTTCTGGTACTGGGACTCCATTGGACAAAGGAAAACAATTTTTGCTAATGTAGCAGGAAATGGGGAGAAAAGCAAAAATCATTAGCTTCTTCCCCTTGGAATCTCTAAAACAACTTTTCTTTCTTGATTTTATATATCCATAACTACAAGGACCACTATTGTATGACTGATAGACTAATAAACGGAAAGCAACAATAAAGAATAGAAAAATCCTTTTTGCAATTGCACAGATACTCGGCAAATGAAAAGCTTCAAGTAGCTAATAATTTTCAAAAGGAAATTGCGTAAATAA
>NW_010387191.1:0-1575 GCF_000414095.1 Morus notabilis
AACCTTAGACCCCGGGTGCAAACACAAGCACTCCCACCATGGTGCCAAGGCCCGCCTTCAGAGTACGTATAAAAATGAGGATAAAATTAAATCCATTGATTTGCAGAACTTCCTTACAAAGCTAGTCGAATAAGGATAAAACCGCTGAAGGAAAAAAGCTATACCTTTTTGCACGCTTGGGATCAATTAGAGCAAGCTCGGCAAGCTTAGCAGCCGACATGGCTTTCTTGGAATCTGCTGAAGAAATCTCCTCTGAACCTGAAACAAGCATTTCCGGTTTGATGGTTGTCGATCCGTCCATGGACTGGCTATGTTGGTGCCTAACTCTAGGCCTCTCATTAGAACCACTGCCTGCAACCTCTGCAGAGGAAGTTGCTGCACCCAAAGCTGGTGCTGCGATCATAGCTGCAGTTGCTGCAGAAGAAGACGACTCACCCACTTGGAAGGCCGATGTAGCAGAGGAAGAATTGAACTTATCCATATCAAGGTACATAGAAAAAAAGTCTTCCTCGGTCTCATCAGAAAACGAAGGACCATCCGCACCACCCACTACACCGAGATCACTATCAAAGCTGATATCATCAGGAAGGGTTAGGATTTCAGAATGTGCTCGTCTGTGACCCAATTTCCTCGGCGGGTTATCCGGCATTCTGCTAATATCATGGCTAAACCGACCGGAATCAGCAGACAATCCATGCCCAAAATGACCCACGTCTGAGCTACCACCGGGGGCCAAAGGAGGAAACGACGAGCTGGATGGCTCAGATTTCACATTGAAACCACTACCACCAGGCGAAAACCCCGAATATCGACCCGAAGGGGGCGGTAAACCGCCACCATGACCAGGGGACTTGTCCTTATCCATTCAGATGAAATGCTAAACCCTAATAATATATCCTAGAAACGGTAATTTCTTCCTGAACAAACAAAAACCCTATTCTTAAAAAACTCGAAATCGGATTTCCCTCGGAACACGAAGCGAGTTCACAAATTCTACTGACAAACAAAAAACAGAGACCTTGAAGATTATGAAATTTCAAGAGACCTTGACTTTAAAACATCAGAAAACAAAATAGGGAAAATCTATCGTCCGTCAAGCTCCGAATAAGAGACTATTAACTATTAAGAACAACAGATAAAACCCTAGAATCTCAAGCAAACCTTTGGGAATTTAGATAACTTAAGAAACAACAACAAAACGATTGATAATTTAGGACTGAAATATATAGAGAAAACCTATTAAGATCTGAATTCTGATCATTGCGTTAAGTAAACAAAACACGAAATTACATCCAAGAAGTCAGCTCCAGAGAAGCTCAAAAAACCATCAGATTGGTGAGTTAAGCGCAGCTGCAGGGGGAATCCGAGGGAAAATGAAAGTTTCCGGGAAAATACATAATAGGGATTATGATTTTTCCGGGAAAATGAACATTCCTTCTTACAGAGAGCTCAGGGGCAGATCATGGAATGCGGGGGAGGTGTAAAATGGAGAGAATCCAACGGCTTTTAGTGCAATAGAGCGAATTTCAATAACTGCGTTACATGGAGAGAGAATGTAAGAGAGAGAGAGAGAGA
>NW_010387192.1:0-1580 GCF_000414095.1 Morus notabilis
TTTTTTTTTATGTGAGAAAAAGCTCAAGTCATTATTCAAACTTTTTTATGTGAGAGAAAATACTGTAATAAAAGACTTTGAGAGATGATTTGAGTTATGAAAAGAATAAGGCGATAGTGTTAGTGCTTGTGTCTAATTTGCATGTTCTACTCATGTATGTACTTCCCTCTTTCTTGCTGTCTTTGTTCTGATATGTACATGACAACTATGATTTCATATTAAATTATAATACCTTTGAGGATATTTATGTATAGTATGTCTATTGATATTACATATTTCAAAATGCATTAATTACGGACTTTCAAATAAATTTGGGACCTTAAGCAAAAATATAAACACCTAGATATATGCTATCAATCGAGATTTTTTTTTATTTATATTTTATTTATATCTTTATATTATCTAACGCAATTTCTTAACTTAAAAAATTGTAGTACTAAATGGTAAACCGAAACCATATTATACATTTTATGAAGAATAAATGAAAATAACAACAAAACAATGTCATCATAAAAAAAAGAAATTAAATAAGATCGTAATTGGAAAAACTCGTGTCTTGTGTAATTGTTTGGTTTGTAATGAAATGTTTTCTTTTCAAAAAAATATACATACATATATATATATATATATAAGAAATAAGATCGTATCTATAGCTTTCAAAGAAAACAAAGAGAAGAATACTAAAAGATTCCACTTACGTACCTTTAGTTGAAATTTGTTCAATGACAATTCGTAAGGCAGATGGACTAAAACGATTGTTTGTTTGCCCCCTAAAAGACGTTTCTTTCCTTAATTTATTACTATATGACTTAAAATAACCTTAAACATTGAATTCATTACATTCACACTTTTTACATGTGGTACATTTCTTTTTATTTTTATGTTCGACAAATATTAGCTGACTTGGTTTCTATAATTCGGATTTCACATAAAGATAAAAGGAAAGAATTCTTTCCATCAATAAAAAAAAAAAGAAAAAGAAAAAGAAAGGGTACAAAGAGAATCCGAAACAGGTGTAATTCCAATACGACATATAATGAAATGTAGGACGTGTTTAGTTCGGTAATTCGAGTTGAGATATGATTTTATGTGATAATTTTTTATTATAGTAAAAAAATTAAATATGGCTGTTATTCTGAAAATTTTTTACTGTAACAAAACTCGAATCGGTAAAATGAATGGGGCCGTAATCTTGACAAATTCTCCGTTTTTTCTATAATTGAATACTCTAAGTTAATTTGGCCTTTTGCGATTGGAAATACATCTTTCCCGTGTAAAACAAATACTATTTAATCATCCACTATGATCTACAATACTAATTATTATTATTAAATAAGGCCAAAAGTAGCACACTTAAACTCAATAAGATTATTATACCATGCCCCCCATCTGGTTGTCCATGACCACCACTTAGAAAAAGAAGGAAATAATAAAATAAAATAAATAAAAAATAAGGGCCATGCAACAGCGTAGCCGTACATATTTTAATACTTTTAAGTGTCATTGAACCGAGCTGTCAAGAAAGAATCTTGGCTGATCTCACAAACTAAAAACTACATGCATGCTTAAACATATACAGA
>NW_010387193.1:0-1579 GCF_000414095.1 Morus notabilis
ACTGCAACTTTTATGAGCCCAGCTAACTTTTTTAACATTCTTCTAAAATTTACTATTTTGTCTTAGAGAATATTTATTTCTTGTATTCGTTTATGATTCTGAATCATGATTTATAGTTTTTTATAATATTTTTTTCTCATAAAAAATACACATAAAATGAGAATAATTCTGAATCATGATTCCGAATACATGAACCAAACGTCCACTTATTTTTTCTTGTTTATCCGCCCTAAAAATTTTCATTTCTAAGTTTTATCCTGAATTTTTAAAAGTTTTTATTTATACCCTTAAGTTTGATAAAAAAACATTATATTACTTTGCCCTTAAAAATTTTCTAATTGTAAATTTTAGAAAATTTCGTTTACATTCTTAATTTTTACTTCTAATGTTACACAATCAACTTAATTTAAAATTTTAGTTTAATTCAAGCCCTCATAAAATATTTTCTAATTTTATCATTGCTTAGATATGACCTATCTCAGCGGTGGTGCTCTTAGCACCGCCAGTGTCTCCAAATTTCTTTCGTTCGTAAAACAAACTCAATAATGCTTCTTAATCAATTTTTGTACAAACAAAATGCAAGAAATTAGCTCTCTCCAAATCACCAATGTTTATTTTATTTTGCTTCGAACATCATGAGCAATGTTTTCTTCGTTTCTTCCTAGGGATAGATTTTGAACAAGCATCAACCTACTTTTAGGATAAAAATAAGTATTGATATGGGCGACAAGGAACTGATACATATCGAACAATCGCTAAAGTACTGCTCCACTGAAATATATACTTATAATTGATTAGATATATATAGCTCGAATATAGTCTTTTTCAGAAGAAAAAAAAATTGTCTACATACATATATATTTATATACGCAGTACGTTTAGCAGTGTTAAGATATGCGAACAGGTGGTTGAAGGAATGAAGATCTCATGCAAGTACTTCAAACTGAACACCAGAAAAAAATATGCGTAAAAAAGTATATGTACAGGTATGATGTACCTAACTATATAATTGCAAAAATTGGATCATTAAGTACTCGAGTTTGGATAATTATAATGTATTGGAATCAAAGTTGCGTGGTGGTTGATGGGGAAGGAACTTTTCATGCAAATGCAAGGGGATCAATATTCCTCCAAATTAAAAGTTGGACAATATGGTTCTTTTTTCTTTTTCCTTTTTAATCTTATAATTTATATCCCAATCAATATATATCATCATTTATAGGAAGAAAGGGTCGTGATATTTAATGAGCACCAGTAAGTAACGAGTAATATTGTTGGTAACGATAAGATATAATAAAAAGTGCTCTGAAACAAGCCATGGCCAGCATCTTGTGGGCCTTTTAAGAACCCTGAGTAAAATGCAGAGACAAGCAGCATATATCTTATAGAAATGAGTGAAGGAGATGGTTCAATGCAATTCGATTTAAGTGCTAATTTGGGTTGCTTCAACACGTGCCACCCAAAAGAAAGGGACAAGACTAGACTTTGTACTCAAGACCATATCTAATAATATTGCTCCACCATAGCTAGTTTTTTTTTTTTTTTTTTTTTTTTTTTTTTTTTTTTTAAAATAAATTTT
>NW_010387194.1:0-1582 GCF_000414095.1 Morus notabilis
AAGGAGAGTTTAACTTTTTCTTCTATTCATGTGTTTACTTATAAAATCAGTATTGTCAATTTTTTGTGGACCGCATTATGTTGCAAATGAGAAAAGAGAAACTCAATCCTAATCTATCCTACTTCTGTTTCCCTTGAAATAATTTCGTTGCCCTACTAAGTTTTTCATCCAATAATTAAATGCACAATGACATTTTAGAACCTAAGTTAGTAAGATTTCTTTAGTAAAAACACTGGAAATTCTTGCATTGTTTCCAATTTTTCTTCCTAATAGGTAAATAAGCACTAGAATGGAACCAATTGTACTCTTTCGCCTTCCCTTTCCCATCACATTCATTTTCAACTTGGTAAACAAAACATACCCCAAAATTCTACTCCAGAAAACAACATATTCTATGAAATTCTTTTTGAAATTTAACATACAAAAAGCCTTCAACTGAAATTTTTTTAAAACAAAAATTGTAAATTTTAACAAATTCATCGCCTTTTTAACTGCAAAAAGAAATCGCCATTTATAACTCCGTGAACATGTCACAACGAGAAGACGAAGATGAATTTATTACCATAACCCGGAGGAGGATGATGATGATGGTGATGATGCCAGCCCCTTTTCCGTCCAGAATGCGGCGCGTGATGAGCGGAGCCATAGCCGGGGCCGCCATTGAAGTGGTGATAGTGAGGATTATGGTTGGATTCGGCGAAGTTCTGGACTTGATAGGAGGACCAGCAAGAAGAGGAAGAGGCCGAGGAAGTCCCGTTGTGGTGGGACTCCTGGACCTGGTGGTGCTGCTGCCGCTCCAGCTTCGAAGATTACGATGATGTTCCAAAACCCTAACCCTAATGGAAACCAGAACAGAGAACGAAAGAAAGGAAGGAAGGAGAATGATTGTGTTGGACTTGGAAGAGCACTAAGAAGGACAAAGTCTGCGACGGGAAGAACACGACAAGACCACAAATGCTGCAGTAGTACTTGCCGCACCAGATTCTTTTTCTCGTGTTTTGGTCTACGCAGGGTTGACTCGAGAAAATAATAAACCGCGGAGGAAGCATAAACGACGGTAATAATTTAAGGCATCGTGCAGTTTCGCTCCTTAAGTTTTTAATTTGATTTAAAATGAGATTTTATATAAAAATTTTTAATTATAATAAAAAAAATTAAATAAGTAAAATAAACAAAACTTAAAACAATAATACCAAATACTGCTGGCCATAAAATAAAAAATGGATCTCACACTGCTCATGAAATTCTCATATGGGACCGTAGTGCTTTCAGTATTTCTCAATTTAAAAAGGAAAAGATCAAAAGAATATCCCACAAGGAAAGGACGTCGAATACAAAACGACATAAAAGTAAAAAACGGCGATTAGCGTTTAACATAAAACGACAAGGAAAATGTAAAGCATTTTTAAATTGGAAGACGACAGTAACTTGTTAAAAGAAGACGACTTGTCTAGAACAAAGGATAATTTTGAAAACGCTAAATCTATGAAGACCTTGTCGTTTGGGCCATTCCTGAAAACGCTGCCGGTGCCTCCATAAGTAAGTTCATTGTCTTTGTTTCAGAACAGATATGACATTATTT
>NW_010387195.1:0-1584 GCF_000414095.1 Morus notabilis
TTCTAATGAAAAATTTCTTGTAATATGATGTATAAATTCCGTAAGATTCGGTTTCCATGGCGTCGGTTTTGATGTCTAATGATGTTTTGTTGAATTTTACTTTGATCGAAATTGCAGTGTGGCTTCTCTTGAAAAAGAGGTGTTAGATGCGCTAAATCTAGTGAAGGTGCCACTCTATATATTCTTTTGGTTAGTTTTGATGGTTGTTAAACAATTTGAAAAGTTTTGGTGGAAGTTTGAATGTTTGAAGTTAAGGTGTTTGTTGTTTTGCCGCAGAAATTAGGCCCCGATGTCCGAGAAGGAAAGCGAAGGCAGTTCAATTATATTGGTATTTAATTTCATTTCCGGTTTTTGATTTTGGATAGAGAATTATACAACAACATTCATTTTCAGAAAACTGAAAATAGGAAAGAATTCAGTAAATTTGGAAAGTTAGAACTCTTATTATGTTCACGGTCTTATGTCCACTTTATCAGAAACGGATCAGTTACTGAGAAAAGATGGATATAAGCCTAGATTAACTGCGATTTTGAGGTCTCCAATTTTCTTGCAAAATTCACGATCCTAAGATATTTTGATGCAGTAGACTTGCATGTACCTGAAACGTATTTGAACGTTCTCTTCTATTTTTATTATTTCATATTTTATCTTATTATTCGATTTTAATTGATGATTTTTCTTGAGTTTTTGAGCCATCATATCAAATTGTATGCTCTTTTGAATATATCTTGCTTGCTCTTAATCCAGTAAATGTTTTTAGGAAAACTATTGCGTGATGTGGAACCGGAGTTGATGGATACATTAATTCGGGCTACAAAAGATGGCGACCACAGTAAGCTGCAGGCTTTATCTGGTTCAAAGACAATAACATTTGGAGATAGTGATGAAGAATACGATGAATCTGATAGTGAGGATGAAGAGGAGGCATGCTCTATTTTCTCTCCTTTGCTGACTGGGTAGCCAAAAAGAGACGTTTTCATCTGATTTTTTTAGCGTTGTTGACAGGGCTCTCACATTGATATCGCGACCAGATGGTTGGATGGTTTAATCAGTAAGGACATGGAGATCACAAATGAGGTTTATTCCGTTTGTGATGTCGAGTTTGATCGTCAGGTTAGTAGACTGGTACCACACAACTTTGGTTACAATATGATTTAAGTACCTTCTTCGTCAATATCTCGGTAAACAGAAGCTAATGGAATATGCTGTTGGCATTTTTTATAGATATTATGCCTGTTTTAGGAACTTTCTCCAAGGACCATGTGTTTGCACTTGAACATTTTTCTTTTTAGTGGACCATCTTTTCAACTGATTTATACGAAAGATAAATTGTTGGGTTTCCTGCTCTTTATTACTTACGTTAGCATCTCTTGGCAGGAGTTGCGTAAACTTGTTAGAAGAGTTCACTCAGCTGAAGAGAAACACGAGAACGCTGTTGAGGAAAATAAGGTAGAAATAGATGCAGCAATTGTGGGCGCCACGAAGTCTCTAACCCGTTTCCTCCGTGCAATGGCAAAGCAAATGCCCAGTGCCTAATGCGTGAATCTGAATGGGTATTCTTTGTGACACTAACGGCATGTTTAC
>NW_010387196.1:0-1584 GCF_000414095.1 Morus notabilis
CTCTTTCCATGGCCTTTTTCTTCCAGGACGCTGCGTGTAATTGTTTCGTCTCTAAAATTCCTCAAAAAGGCCATCTTTCACATGGAACTTTCGAGGTATTTATTTCTTAATCTCGTCACACTAAACACGCTTAACTAGTGCTCTTGTTGTCTACTAGAATCTCACAGAAGACCTGACCTGGATAACAACAATGAAAAGGCTAATTAATAAAGCCCCTAAAACATTGCTGAAAACATAAATTACGGTAATTACTCCCTCAAGAACGAAGAAACGGGAGTAAAATATAAAGAAGGAATGCCAAATGAAAAGAAGGAAAGCCAGAAAACACCATGGAACAGGACAGTGGGAAGAGGAGAATGACTCAGAAAACTAAATAAGAATTATTTACGCCCATTTAAGTGGAATTTATTGAATAACAATTTAAATCTAGTAAATAACTTCTCGTGGACCAAAATTTTCATTTCTTTCTTCACGTAGAGCCAGGAAAATTGAAAGAATCGAAAAGAAAACAGCTTTGAGCGTAATTCTGTAAATGGTTTAGTTTAAAACAAGCAGAAACCAACAGTAAGCTTCAAATTCAATAACTTGGAGGGAAAAAATGGCAAAATTAAGTATCTTTGATTACTCCCAACCTAAAACACTAAAAACCAATCGTGCATGACTTTGAAAAACACTCGCAATGAACCAAAACAATGCAATCCAATTCTAGGACAATCAAAAACCAGCAAATTCAACAAAATTTGATCTCGATATTCCATAGAACCATCAATGCCAAGAAATCCAATCGCATAATCAAATCAAGCAGAGCAAGCAATAGATCAACGCGCGAATTCACGAAATCGAAATGGAAATCAGACTGCTAAAACCCCTAGCGAACTTCCCCAAGCAAACCCTAGAAGCAAAACCGGACCTCAAATCCACAACCGGAAGCCCTAATCGAAGAGAAAGCGCGCTGAAACGAGCGAATCCGACGACCAAACAAGCATTCGCAGCGAAGCAAAAGACAGAGAAGAGACTCACCGCCAAGGTCTAACGAACGAGCCTAACTAATTGGGTCAATATCGAGACGAGAAGCGCAAGTGCGCAGGTTAACAATCGTGCGCCTCCGACGAAGACTCACCGGAAAATGAACGGCCGACGGCGAGGGGATTAAATTAAAACAAGGAAAAGTGGTGGTTCGGTAGCGGAATTTCGGGAGAGATAAAATTGGCGGCGGCGGGTGCTAACGTGCGCCGGGTGCGCAGATAAAATCGTCCGATTTAGGAGGAAGCGGAGGAGGCGGTTTTGGATTAATCGTAGACGACGACGACGGTGGTGGTGCCCAACGCCCAAAAAGAAGTTCAATTTTGGGGTAGAGAGAGAAAGAAAGGGAGAAAATGAAAAGCAGTAGTATTTTTCTAGAGAGAGAAAGGGGGAAGGGAAAATTAGAGAAGCGATTTTTGGGGATTTGGGGATTAATTTTTCATTTCATTTTCTTTTCCTTGAAGAAACGTGTTTATAGACACTCTCTCTCGCTCTGTATTTTCTCTCTCTAGTCTTTAAGAATGTTCATAATTTGGCCCCCAGAAGTTTGTGTGGGCTCAC
>NW_010387197.1:0-1584 GCF_000414095.1 Morus notabilis
CCGAACTGCGATATCATATCGTGTGCATTTATTTTACTTTCTACATTACAGTCTTTCCTTAGTAATTAATCTGAATAGTAAGAAACCCGGATCTTAATTAATCAAGATGTATTCCAGACAGTGTTTCAACATCATCTAAAACATCAGACGTAACATCAGATCTAACAAGCATTTTAGAAATTAAAAAGTAAACAAGTGATTTGAATCCCAAACAGATATGTTAAATATTCAAGAGCATTTTTGAGAATTTTTTTCCTATAAATTACTGGTACTTATCTAAATGCTTATTGGAATTTATGTACTTTCTTTTTTGTTCCCATATTCCTTTACATTATACTTTGCCGCATATGTAAAAAAAATAAAAAAAATAAAAAAAAACTCGATTAACCATCTTCCAAACTTTTAACATGAACAGTTATTTTTTATTTATTTTTGAAAAAAAAAAGGATAAAAATGTTGTTCTCACTTGCCCTGCACAGATAATTTGCTGAGACAAATGAAAGTCTTATTTTTGCATATACTAGTTCTACGTTCAAATAATAATGTAAAGCCAACATATACTCAGCAACATGTACTCCTGAGCATTGCTACCGACAATTATCAAAATTTTTTTAATTAACAAAGATAGTACATTACTAACACTGTGATCCGAGAGCTTAATTTACAGAGAAATCATTGATATTGACTTCTGAAAATTCAGTTTTTTATGCAATGATAAATAGAGGAACTCTCCTATCTCTACAGTTCGACCCGTCTCTGTACTTTGCGCCATTGCAAGAATGCCTCATCGTAGGAGCAGCTACAACAATCAATAAAAGGACATGAAGAGTCTTAAACATCGATGCTTCATAAAAGCCAAAATCCAAATTGCAGGGTGTTAAACAAAATCGCGGGGTTGAAGAAGTTTCGGAGGTACTCAGACTGAAACGAAAGGGAAAATAATCAATGCGATCTAAAACATTGTACTTTCTAAACAATGTGTCTGAGACATACCTTGGAAATAAGTAAGAAGATTCCGATATTAATGTATTTCTACTTGTTGGAACCTGAGGTTGTGACCATTGGTACAGACTCGGGATTTTCCGAGTCATCAGAGCTGTGTTTAGAAGCTTCCTTTTTTAGCTTGTGATTATTATATGCTGCTACGCCTGCTATGGCTGCAACCGGGAGAGAGAGAGAAAAATAATAATAAATTAGTTGATGAAAATCAAGTTGCATGATTCTACTATTGTTTGATCAACACTTCCCCATTCCAGAGCTCAAACCAGAAATTATCAAGCGAGGACAGTAAGTTGCATGATTCTCATGTTTTTGGAGTACTGTCAGCCAAGTTTGATAATCCAAATAAATGAATTAAGATTTTCTTCAGACACTTCTTTAAATTGGTATTATACAATTTCCATGTCTATGAACTTTGCCATATAGGCAAATAAGACAGAAGAAAGTACGTAAAATACAAAAAAGCTGGCTGTTTCTCACAAAACCAGCATTAACCCAGAACAACAATATTTGAAATAACCAACTGAAAAGAAATGGACCTCGAGGATGTCACATGGGCAGCTAACCCCTCATGCAGGGCATTCC
>NW_010387198.1:0-1586 GCF_000414095.1 Morus notabilis
AAAAAAAAAAAAAAAAAACTAAAACTTGTGCTTCATGCGGACCTAAATTATACTTTTGTCCCGTATCAAATTTTTACTGCACATTTGGTCTCCTTTCCATGTACAAATCAGTGTAAAGAATTTTTAGGAGGCAGAAACAGATGACTGTTAAGGGGTGGATGTGGTTGAAGAAAGTTTTGGCCTTCAAATATGTACGTAAAGCAGAGGGAATCTGTGATCCTGCAAGGGAAAAGGGAGATTTTGGCAACCTACCAAGAAAGAAAAAAACCAATCACCAAAAAAGTATGAGTATAGACTGTTCTGCGTCAATAATGCCCACAGGTTTTGAGCCAAAAAAGGATAGCCTTAGTACAGCAACTACTACTAATAATTAATTAACTAATTAAATAAAAAGACCCACAGGTTTAAAAACAGTATAGTCCTAGGATTTGAGTCCAAACCATCAAAGTTGAATGACCCTCCGATCCTACATACCAAAACGAAGATTTTCATTATCATCAACCCAAAAATAAAAAACAATCTCTCAACAATTCCAACACTCTTTTTTTTTAAAAAAAATAAAAAATAAAAAAAAATCCTCATTGTCATACTCGAACAAACATTTTACAAAGCTCCAAAACAGGTTTTTGATCCAAGTGTTTACGTTAAATCCTGGCAAGTGAAGCTGAACGGTTTACGCACTGTTTGTATGAATGGAAATGGCAATTCTTATTCTTAGGCTGCTTGAAATATCATTTGAGAATGAAGCAAAATGTCTAAAAAACAAACCCGATTGAATCTGCGGTTTGATGCAATAAAGATGTTTGTTTAATAGCTATACCAATCACAAAAGAGGACTTTCTAATATAGCTTGACCTTAAAAACCGAATTCACCCAGCCAATTTAAATAGAGAGAATCATATAGCAAACCAAATTTAAATCTTACACGTGATGATAAACTAAATTCCGCTCAGAATCAACATGTTTCGTCAAAGTAAACAAAAGAAATAGACCGGTAGAGATTATTCTAGCTCAATAAGGGAAAAATGGCATTGAATGTCAGAATTTATATATTAATTATTCCCAGGAATGCTCTCAGAAGCATCTAAATAAATAACTAACACGTACAAGCACCGGGAGTTCCCGCTCTATACAAGTGACAGCTCTCCTGCGGATATTGATCTCTTGACTAGTTTGGCCCAAGATTCATTGGCTTCGGTGATGACCTTAAGAGCATAGTCCTGTTCAGTTTAAAAATTACACTGGAATCAGATACAAAGCATTTGATATGGATACAACCGACCATAATACTTAGAGGCATTACTTTACACCAAGAACTGTCTAATATTGCATGTGATAAAAAAAATAATAACAGAACACACGAATCCATAGGCAGATCGACCACAAGGGCCTCACTTCCTTATCCAGGCAATTGCTGATATTACCACTGTGCTAAATAAATATACCTATCATAGGTTTCAAAAAGAATCAATTGGGATTAAGGCTGAATTAGGGCTTATTATTATTAATCAAATCAACTAAAAGACAAATTCTGACTTACAATTCGAGAGGTAGGTCAATCTCTCCAAAACTCCTAATTATTCCTA
>NW_010387199.1:0-1536 GCF_000414095.1 Morus notabilis
GATTTCGGTATAAAATTCGTCATGGAATAGCCTCACAATACTTCAATCACGAATACGATTTTTATACTCCAAGTCACGATCCTCCACGATCATGATCATCATCACGTTCTTGATTTCACACGGTGTGTGGCTATTATACATTTATACTCGAACAACTACAATAATCCACAACTCAAGAACTTATGGAAGACTTGGAGATAGAGAGAGAATTAACAGAATTTCGACGTATTTCTACAACACTCGTTCAGTTTGTGCCTTGATATATAGCTATTTATAGCCATACGTATAATAAAAGGAATGAACACAAAATATGAAAAGTATCTCTCTTATTATTTGTCGAAGAGTAAGTTACTCAATTAATCAATCCATCAAGATATTAGAAATATACTATAGAATACTTTCCCTTTTCATGTATCGTAAATTTTATTTCAAATAAAATCTCGATGCTGACTTTTAAGCTATGCATTAGCGCCTCAAAGTCCAACATAATGTGTTCCTGATTTTCAGAAACGTAATTCTCTCGTATGTATGAGACATTAAAAACCTCGTCCCCTTGTGATTTTCTTTTCCTTTCTTTTCTTTTGTTTGGGTGTGCGTGTGCGTGTGTTTTTTTTTTTTTTTTTTTTTTTTTTTTTGAAAGTTTCCTTTGGGATTTTTAACTCGAAACTAATGGGCCTCCTAATCATCCAACGGGCTAGATTTCGGCGGGAGACTCCAACCCAAAGTCCGACAGGGGCCCACTAAGCCTCGTTGTAACAAACAATCACTACTAGACATATATGAACTGAAAAACCCTAAAAGGTGCTCCCTTGTTGCCGCCGTCTGTGTCTCAAGCAGAAGCTCGTACTCAGTAGACAATAATAATGAAGGTCATCTTTGCCTTTTGTCTCTCAATCTTTTCCTCTTGCCTGATTCTTTTGGCTTTGGTACTGATTTTTTTTTTCCTTCGCATTTTCGCAGTTCAACATAGCCAACCCGACCACGGGTTGTCAGAAGAAATTAGAAATCGACGATGATCAGAAACTGTAAGTTTCATATAGCAAACAATTCTCTCCTTTATAGATGTACTATGTACTATTGATTTTAGTTTGATGATTTTCTTTTATGGATGAATTCACGGTATTTATCTTTCTTTTTGTCATTATCTATGTTGTTGATTATTTGATGTGTTTCTGGATAGTCTATATTGTGGTGCTGTTTTCCAATTAGTATTTTTGTTTTAGGAAACTAATCTTTGAATTTGATACCCAACGAGCTTTAGGCTATGTTTGGTTGGAGGGAAAGAAATAGGAAGGAAAAAACATAGAACTCGGATTAGAAAAATGGTGAGGACGGGGAGGACCTTCTCTTGCTGTTTTTAGTATGGGTTCCCTCCTTTAATCCCTCCATATTGGGTGAGGTTAAAATTTGGGTTCTCTGAAGGATCACCCAATCCATTTCCTCCTTTTTTTTCCCTCCCACCAAACAACTATAGGTTTCGAAAATCCGTCCATTAATTTTCTGACCTCTATCCTTCCCTGCACTTTCCATTCCTGC
>NW_010387200.1:0-1587 GCF_000414095.1 Morus notabilis
AAAAAAAAATAAATGGACATAAATGAATAAGTCCATAACTTTCGCAATGAGAAAAGCAACCAGAATTTTTCCAAAACCTCACGAAAAGGAAGAGAGAGAAAAAGGAAAAAAATAAATGGACATAAATAAAGAATTCCGAAACTTTCGCAATGAGAAAAGTAACCAGAATTTTTCCAAATCGAAGGATAAGACAAAAATACCCAAACAAAAATCAAAATAAAAATAAGAAACTAAGGATAAAACGAGAAAAATAAAAATTTAGGACACAACCGAAATTTTTCTAAAGAAGAGAGAGAAGAAGGACCGGGCACTATTCTAAAAAGAGTAACTCGGGTATCTCCTTTAGTAGTATGTATAATTTTTTCTTTTTGACAAGTGTACTGCCAAAGTAGTTCGTTACCAAATACCAATTACCAACTATGCAGCTTAGAAAACTATCCGCAGCGAAGTTTTAGTTTTAGTTTTTTCCTTTTACTCTTAATTTATAATCTTTTTAGTCAAATAATTATATTAATATAATGATATTAATTTTGGACTGTGAAGAAGACGTGGATACATATAACATCTAGAAATGGTCCTTGTTGCTTGAATTACCCAATCATTATAACGGGCCTTTCCTGGCCCGTTATTATGGAGAAATTCTAATATCCGTCTCAGAATCAAGAAGTGTGTTTAGGGATGGAAGGGTTTTGAGAAAGATTACATGTATAATAATGCCATACTGAAAGAAAGCACGAAATAAGAGGAATTTTGTTAGTTGAGAAGAATCCAAATAATTCGATGGATTTTGCTTGTAGAAAACACCATAACAGTATAGCGTTGTACTTTGAGTGCATTTTAACTTGTTATGGAAAGTGCTGTCACATGAGGCATATATCGCGGAAATTTCCTTTTCTTAAAATGTGTGAATATGAAAGTTGCAATGATCAATAAAGAGTGATAATCCTCTGTTATTGTCTAATCTATCTTGAAATAAAAATGTGGGAAGAATTCTCTCAATGATATCAGAAACAAAAATAAGAACAAATGACACTTATAATTGAAGAGCAATGCGTTCTAGACCATCATGAATGCTTCAATTCTAACATGCATTATCGGGTATTCGGGTTAATTAGAGGAGTAACACTAAAGAAGTGATCTTCGAATATAGTTTTTATGAAAAATTAAGCCCAAGTTACAAATAAAAATAAACCTAATAGCTAGACTTTAAAAGTGGTACTCAAGTCTAATTTGAGAAGTCCGGTTTACAGTTTTGTCTTGTTGGGCTCATTGGGATTGATACCATATCTGACATCAATGATTGATCGGTAGGCCTACCGACTAAAGAAATCAGAATGCAGTGGTTGATGATGCTTTTTCAACCACTGAGGAATTCAGTTGGGGGAAATATATGTGTATATACATAATGGCTTTTTTTGGGTTTTTTCAGCAAAACCTCCCTTTCAATGTAACTTATAGTTGTAAAAATGTAACATTAATATTAGAGAGAAATAATATTAAAAAATTTAATCATTTTTTCAACGTCAATGTTATTTTTAAAAATACGTGTTATGTTGAAGAGATTCGGTCTTTTTAGAGAAACCATCC
>NW_010387201.1:0-1573 GCF_000414095.1 Morus notabilis
ATTTTAATTGGAGAGAGTAGTAGTAATAGTACTACCTTGTGGGTTTGGAGGAGCTAGAACTAGCTAATGATCAATATTAGATTATTAGAAGTCAAAAGGCAATATTTTTTGATGTCATCAAAGAGTGAAAATTTTTAGGCTCCAATTTGTTTAAGAAATGGATTACGGCTCACTTAGCTACAAATTAAGTTGAGAGGGAGAGACACAAAAAGTAAAAGCAAAATCTAACGATATATTTGTGAAATTCGTCCCTTGCACTTGGACTTGCTTCAATCAAATTAGTGTTCACCCCATTTTCTGATCGAATTTCATAAATATACATATATAACAGAGTTAAATTACGTAATTTTACCCCTATATTATGGCAGTTAATTAAAATTTATCCTTCATTTTTGAAAATCTTATTTGCGCCTTCATATTTGAGCTTTTGGTTTTAATGTTCTCATTCGAGCGTGAGACTTGCGCAAATCCAGTTTTGTCCTGGTTGGCAATGCATGAAGTGCAATCTCCCATGAGGCAGATCTAAGCAAGACACTGTTAGAATACACGAGTTTTGTTGTTTTTGGCATTTGCAATGGTGTGCAGTTTTGTGCTTGTTTGATTTCAATGTTAAGCTACTCCTTTTAAGAATTTGGCAGTAACTTTTTCTGGAAGGAAAATTTGGGTGTAATTCAAATGTATTATTTAGATAATTTGAGGGTAAAATGATCTCTAATTTCAACCTACATTGTGACATAAGGTCAAAGGTGTCATGTGTAGTTTCCAAGATTAAAGAATAAAATAATTTTGTTTAAAGAAAATTTCATTTTAGTACCCTGTGCCATATCGAAATATGCGTTTGGTATATTGTGTTTTGATAATTTCATGTAGGTACCTCGATATTTTAAAAAATAGTTTGTTGGTACTCCGAGACATTTTTTAGGACGCAAAATGTCAAATTTAGCATTATCATTAATTAATTAGAAACTAAAATTTATTAAACATATTTTTTAAAGATGCTTTAAATATATTAACAATTGAGAGTTTTTAATTTTTTAATTTTATGGTTTTTTTTAAAAATATTCTTAATATTTTTTTAAATAAAATTGAACAAAATAAGTAAAGAGTATAAATGACATTTCACATCCTAAAACACTACCCCAAGGTACCAAAAAAACTATTTTCCAAAACGTCAAGGTAGCTAAATGAAATTATCAAAAATACATGACACCAAACACATATTTCAATATAACATAGGATACCAAAATAAACCTTCCCATAATTTTACTATAACGTGAGAATAGAAGGGTCGATTATGTTATTTTTCTTATATAACATGTATAGTCTCTGTGCATATTAGCTATTGGGAGAAAACACATATGAAAATTATAATAGAAGAGTGGATTATGTTATTTTTCTTACATATTATATATAGTCTCTGTGCATATATGAAAATTACTATGGTGCGTGATTTCAATCTAATAGAAAAATAATTAAGAGATGCATGATTTTTTGGTTTTTGTTATTTATTTCGTCTAGAGATGCATGTGTTTTTTTTTTTTTTTTTTTTTTTTTTTTTTTTTTTTTTTTTTTT
>NW_010387202.1:0-1587 GCF_000414095.1 Morus notabilis
TGTTTCTCTTTTCCACCTTAGTCTCGGTGCACATGTTATGTCACTTAATTATCGGCTTTTAGGCTGATAATTAGTTTAGTCCAATTGTGCTTAAAGTCATCTACTATTGATGATTTAATTCAACTATTTAACATCATTTATCTTGTCAATGCCAGACTTGGATTTTATGTTCCACATGTTCTTTCTTGCCCGATACTGCAAGCTTCTTGAAGAGAACTCCTTCAGGGGAAGGACTGCTGATTTCTTTTACATGCTCTTATTTGGTGCCTCTGTATTAACTGGGATCGTTCTTGTCGGCGGGATGATACCTTATCTTTCAGAATCGTTTGCTAAAATTATATTCCTCAGCAACTCACTAACATTTATGATGGTTAGTTTCATCACTTAATGTAAATGCATTTTTCCTGCAAGGATTACAGATGTTTCTGATATGTTATTACATTTACTATCTTACAGGTTTATGTGTGGAGCAAGCAAAATCCCTTTATCCACATGAGTTTCCTGGGCCTTTTCACTTTCACAGCAGCTTACTTACCATGGGTCAGTGGGCTTCAATGCCTTCTTAAAGTACACTGTTGAATCAATGTTTCATTTAAAGTGATTAATAATCTTGCTATATAACTATTTGCTGAGCTTGCTCTTTGGTATTAATTTGACGGCGACTCACGGATCTAATCAAATTTTTTGAGCTTTTCAGACATTCCATATAACTATTTCTAATTCTATTTCGTTCTCGTTCTTGCAGGTTCTTCTGGGATTCTCTGTCCTTGTTGGAGCCAGTGCTTGGGTTGACCTATTGGTACGTATTTGCACTTGTTGAGATATCAAAATAGGGTCCTGCAATTCATCCCTTCCCTACTAATATTTACAACTGTAACGACCTTGGTTCAGTTGGCCACATCTTTGATTAATGTGATTAATTACCTGTTCTAACTACAGTGTGGTCCTCACCGACAAATCTAAAGTCAACATTCACAGTACAGTGAACGTATAGTTACAATCCAAGTTTCTGTGCATGTTACTTGGGGGAAAAAATCCATAAATAACCAACTTCTGGTTTCCTATCGTTTTTGTTGTGAGGACTATTTACACTAAATTTTAACATATGCTAATTCCTTAGATTCGGTTTTAATGCAGGGAATGATTGCTGGCCATGCCTACTACTTTCTCGAAGACGTTTACCCACAAATGACTGGTCGTCGGCCCTTAAAGACACCATCATTTATCAAAGCACTTTTTCCCGATGAGCCTGTTGTGGTGGCACGGCCGACAAATGTAGGATTTGCCCCACCACCTGCCGAGGATCTTCACCAGGACTAGGGACACCTTATGGCAAAAAGTAAAACCAAGTTGATAGTATTCCAGGGACCTGTCATTTGAAGCAGCGTGGGCCTAGGGGACTGATTGCTGGTCTTGTAACATAGAATTCTAGTACGATTTGCTAATTGCTTTTCTTTTCTCTTCCTTCTTGTGCATTCTTTATCCAAGTCGTTATAATATCAAGATCATCAATATGTAATCAAAGGTTTTTTCAACAGTTTACCGGAAGAGATATTAGATACGGAACAAAGGAAAATGGTGTGAGAG
>NW_010387203.1:0-599 GCF_000414095.1 Morus notabilis
AAAAAAAAAAAAAAAAAAAAAAAAAAAAAAAAAAAAAAAAAAAAGGAGGTGTGACATGGATAGAGGTGGAGAAAGGATATATCGAAGTTTAACTTGCTTATATATACATGTATGTTTAGATGTTTCGATCAAAATGCTACGCTCTACTCTTTACGAGAATAGGGAGAAAAGGTAAACGAAATAAAATAAAATTTCGTAATCATTTTAAAAAGTTTACTTTTTCTTCCTTTTCCTTTTTACTAAAACTAGTCAAACCTGCACTCTCGCATGTGTGACGTTTTTAAAATAATGATTATATAAATTATTTTAAAAAAGACAAGAAAAAAAAAAGACAAGAAAGAAAAAAAAAAGATAGGAAAAATTTAAAGAGGATTAAGGGGGAGGAAAAAGGAAAAAAGTTTAAAAATGTGAAAAGAATATAAAAAAATTATTAGAAAAGAAAAAAAAGGAAAAAAGAAATTAAAAAGGTCACAAGAAAATAAATGAAAAAAAAAAGGGGTTGCCGAAACACCAAAAGCACGGAAAACGCATTGGGTGTGTTTGGAATTAATTTTAAAATGATTTTATTTTCTGTATGAAAATGGAAATGAAAACGTTTT
>NW_010387204.1:0-1590 GCF_000414095.1 Morus notabilis
AAAAAAAAAAGAACAAACAGCAACTTGCACGTGTTACAAGAAAGAGAAAATTGAATAATGGTTTCTTAGAAATAGAAATAATTAATTTAAAGTTAATTGATTAAAGCAAAGAAATTACGTAGAATAACAATGATGTTTTTGAATCAACAATCAATGTTGTACGCATTAGGAAAGAGAAATGTAAATACAAAAAGCTGATATAAACAAAGCAAATGGTGTAATTTTATTGGGCGAGTGTACTACATAAACAAACATGACGTGGTACACTCAGTATACGAAATAATTCTTCGTAAAAACACGTGTTTTATTTGGTGAGGTTTCAAAAAGATTGTCACCATCTAATTTTAGCCAGACCCTATTTTGAAGAAAATAAAGTAATATTAATTACTTAAAATGTAAAGGATGAAGTTGATTCTTTTAAAATAATTAAAACCGTCATCGAATACTTTTGTACTCATAACATTCATTAGTAATCAGTAGCTAGCCAGCAATGAGAAAATAAAAATGTATACGCGGTACGCACTAACAAAGTCATAAAGGCCGAAAAACCATTTGGTTATTTTAATATTTTTTTATTCAAACCTCTCATAAATTATCTAATATCGGCTTCACGAAAGACCAAACGATCCATCAAATAAAGTTAAAAAAGTTTGGTGTGTATGGAAATTTCTCAGTTAGTAATAAAAAAAACAGTTCAAAGAAATTTCATGAGAACTCACATTAGTCTTTTCAATAGGAAGAAAACTTTATTAAAAGGAAAAGAAAAAAGTTCTTAAAAACCAAAACCAATATATATATATATTGGTTTTGGTTTTTAAGAACTTTTTTCTTTTCCTTTTAATAAAGTTTTCTTCCTATTGAAAAGACTAATGTGAGTTCTCATGAAATTTCTTTGAACTGTTTTTTTTATTACTAACTGAGAAATTTCCATACACACCAAACTTTTTTAACTTTATTTGATGGATCGTTTGGTCTTTCGTGAAGCCGATATTAGATAATTTATGAGAGGTTTGAATAAAAAAATATTAAAATAACCAAATGGTTTTTCGGCCTTTATGACTTTGTTAGTGCGTACCGCGTATACATTTTTATTTTCTCATTGCTGGCTAGCTACTGATTACTAATGAATGTTATGAGTACAAAAGTATTCGATGACGGTTTTAATTATTTTAAAAGAATCAACTTCATCCTTTACATTTTAAGTAATTAATATTACTTTATTTTCTTCAAAATAGGGTCTGGCTAAAATTAGATGGTGACAATCTTTTTGAAACCTCACCAAATAAAACACGTGTTTTTACGAAGAATTATTTCGTATACTGAGTGTACCACGTCATGTTTGTTTATGTAGTACACTCGCCCAATAAAATTACACCATTTGCTTTGTTTATATCAGCTTTTTGTATTTACATTTCTCTTTCCTAATGCGTACAACATTGATTGTTGATTCAAAAACATCATTGTTATTCTACGTAATTTCTTTGCTTTAATCAATTAACTTTAAATTAATTATTTCTATTTCTAAGAAACCATTATTCAATTTTCTCTTTCTTGTAACACGTGCAAGTTGCTGTTTGTTCTTTTTTTTTT
>NW_010387205.1:0-1587 GCF_000414095.1 Morus notabilis
TTTTTCCTTTTAAATTTAACAGAGGGAGCAAAGATCATCGAGCCTATTTGAAAGGAATTGGAAATCTGATTTATGGAGAGACACACAAAAATCAGACAATTTTAGATTATTTACCTGTCAGCAGACTGCGCCGTTACAGTTGGAATGTTTGACAAGCGGCAATCATTTGTCAAAGAATAGCTCGGTTCGGAAAAAGGAAGAGACTAGAAATGTTTCGAGCAATTTAAGCAGGGCTATTGCATCTGTTTGCTCCTCTGATAGTCTAAGCGAGTGTGAAGTTGCCATTCGTACAATCACGAGAGCTTGGTTGGATTCACGCGGCGATCCTATCATTGAAGACGCATTGTCAAAAGCACCTGTGATTGAGGGAATGCTTGAGGTGCTGTTTGCTTCTGAAGATGATGAAATTTTAGAACTAGTAATATCGATTCTGGCCGAACTCGTTTCGCGAAGCGATCTAAACAGACTGATAGTACTGAATTTTGACCCTCAGCTCGATATCTTCATGAGACATTTAAGAAGCACGAGTCTGTTCTTAAAAGCTGCTGTTCTGCTTTACCTGTCAAGGCCAAAGGCGAAGCAAATGGTATCGGTCGAGTGGGTGCCATTAGTTCTTCGAGTTACAGAGTTCGGAGACCAGTTGCAGACTCTATTCACAGTGCAATGCAGCCCTTTGGTGGCAGCATTTTACCTTTTGGACCAAATCCTTACAGGTTTTGATGAAGACAGAAACCTAGACAACGCGCGACAAGTGGTTTCTCTAGGAGGTTTGAGCATGCTGACGGATAAGATTAAGATAGGAGATACCACTGAGAGGATCAATGCTGCTATGTTCATCTCGTGTTGCATCCGAGCCGATGGAAGCTGTAGAAACTACTTAGCTGAAAATTTGAGCATAGATTCGCTCATCGAACTGGTTCTTCTGGAATATCACAGGAATCCCTGTGGCTCAGCATTTGATTTGTTGATTGAATTAATCTGCCTTAGTAGGTAAATTTATATTCTTATACTTAAATCTACTTTAAAGTATTTTCTTTTGGAAGTTCTTTTCTTATACTGATAAGGAAAATATTCCCAGGAGAACACAGATAAATAAAATCTTGTACATACTCAAAGAAGGCTGGGGTAGTTTAAACATCATGCACATCTTATTAGCCTATCTCCGAAAGGCTCCATCGGAAAAACGCCCGCTAGTTGCGGCCATATTGTTACAGCTTGATCTCCTGGTAATTCAAAATTAATGTTCTTGTAGCGCATAAGAAATTAGTCCTTTTCTAAGCCTTCTAGAAATATCTAGTTTACACCATTTTAATTCCCTTATGGAGTAGCAGCTTTGTTGCAGGAAGATCCTTCAAAGTGCAGCATATACAGAGAAGATGCAGTTGAAGCAATTATAGAAGCCTTGGATTGTCAAATATATAATGAAAATGTCCAAGAGCAATCTGCGAGAGCTCTTCTTATGCTAGGAGGTCGATTTTCTTACACCGGGGATGCAACAATAGAAAACTGGCTTTTAGAACAAGCAGGCTTCAACGAATTTGGGATCAATTCTTACAACAGAACTGAATTTGTAAGTTCTTTTTTTTT
>NW_010387206.1:0-1592 GCF_000414095.1 Morus notabilis
TTTAAGATAAACCCAAAAAAAAAAAAAAAAAAAAAAAAGATCAACATTTAGAGCTTCCATAGAAACTGTAACCACCTGCGTAAATATGGCTTTAGCTTTTGATATTTTGAGTCTTGTTGATATTTCACCAGCAGCAAAACTATCAGCTATAGATACAACAACATAGCCTGCAAGAACAATAGCTAGGTAGATAACGACCGAATGGACATGCATTGGCATATCAATTGCAATTGCAGATCCTCTCTCCAAACCCAGTTCTTTAAGCGCATGAGCTACTAACCTTCAACGTGTAACCAAGTGAACTTCAGTTACTTCATATTATAAATACAAACGGTTGAAAATATTCTTTTCCTGAATATTCTAAAGGAATATCAGAACGTTGTTTGTTAATAGCATATTCGTTTTAGATATAACAAACCAAAATCTCAAAAACACATGCTATTATGTTACTTATTCAATGGCTTGGAACACATACTAGCATGACTAGCCTCACAATACCATGAAAAACAAAGATGGTACGCCTCAGAGAGCCTAATTGTGCATCCTACAAATGCCATTGCCCCAATTTTGTTAATATCACATATCTTTCAAGCTCATATAGGACTCATGATAAGGATGGTATTGTCTAAATCTGGCCGTACTATAGAATCCTTCACTGTGATATTATTCACGACCCACCAACAGTAATAGAAGCTAGCTAGCAGGACAAGGAATTCTAGTAAAATATTGATGATGTGTGGACATACTTGGTTGCAAACTAAACTAAGTTTTAAGAGACATAAATTATTAGTTATCCAGACATAGTCTAAGCACCATATGTTATGGGAATCCAGAGCTACAATATGCACTGAAAGTCATGATAAAAAATCAACAATCTAGGGGGCACCAACTAATAATGTGTAATGGCTTTAAGTTTCCAGGAGATTACATCAAAATTTAAAGCAACTATTACGTCTTTTGGAGAATTCCTGATTTTGAAGATTTTTTGTTCCCAAATACATAGTAAACAGGACAATGGACAAATAATCTTACAAAAACATGAGAATGAGTCTGACGAAACAAAGATTAAAGGATATGTGGTATCATACCAAACTTCTGAACGCAATTCCTCAAGTGTCATTGTGTTCACAGGCAGATCATCCTTTCCTTCATCACGCCATACTATCGATGCATCATCCAAACTCCTCTTAGAGTTAACACTCAAACAATTCATTGCTGGATTCACATATGCTCCAGGAAGCCATTGACCACCCGGATGTGAAACCTGCCCTCCTCCTGGCACATTCTCATGGAAAATACATTCTGGAGGATTCGAAAAAGATACATTCATCTCATTGAATATTGTTCTCCAGTAGACCTGACAAATGAGGCACAAAAACAGAAGATGATAAGTCTCGGCAAATTAGGCGAAATTCTGAATCAAAAACCAGTCATACAACATTTATGTTACCTCACCTCAGGGTTTGTGACAGAAAATTCCTGGAAATCAGAAAAATTTGAAATGGGATCCTTATACCTTGAACCCAGAAACTCTTTTCCCCGCCTCTCTAATAGCTTGCCAACATTTGTTAAGATTGCAGCCTCCCTATTCA
>NW_010387207.1:0-1591 GCF_000414095.1 Morus notabilis
GGGGGAGTTTAGACCTCTTAAATCATTCTTTCAGCTCCATGGTATCGATCACAAAGTCGCATGTCCTCACACATCTCAACAAAATGGTATAGTTGAACGAAAACACAAACACATTATTGAGAGCGGTTTAGCTTTGTTAGCACAAGCCTCTTTACCTCTTAAATTTTGGGATGATGCATACTCCTCAGCCACTTTTCTCATTAACAGGTTGCCAACTAAAGTCCTTCATGGAGCAAGCCCTCTAGAAAAGCTGTTCAAGGTAAAACCGGATTATTCCTCACTTCGAATCTTTGGTTGCACTTGTTACCCTTTTTTGAGACCTTATAATACACATAAAGTGGAATTCAGGTAAACTCCTTGCACCTTTTTAGGTTATAGTAATCAACATAAAGGCTACAAATGTCTTAGTCCAGATGGTAGGCTCTATGTCTCGAGGCATGTCGTATTTGATGAAATGTCCTTTCCCTTTGAACAACATGTCTCTCAACCTAAATCTTCCATAGTTTGTCCAAATTCTGTCATCTTCTCACCTACACAGACACAATCCGAGTCTTTGTCTGAATTCCCACAATCTATTTTTACTTCTCCCACTTCCTCCCCACAACCTTCTCAATCTAGTCCATCATCACAACCTTCTTTCTCTTCAATGCCTGTTCTAGAGTCTCTAAACACTTCCATATCTTCCCGGTCTAGTTCTCAGTCCATCCCCCTGTTCTCCCACTCAAAAGTCTGTTATACACTCTCGAATTCAACATGCTGACAGTATCCATCAACCTATTTTTCCTACCAATGATCATCCTATGATTACTCGTGCTAAGATGGGGGTTTTCAAGCCCAAAGCTTACATTGCTACTGACCTTTCCTCTAGTGAACCAGCTACTGTTCAAGAAGCTTTAAATTGTGACAATTGGCGTTCTGCTATGGATGCTGAATATCAAGCTCTCCAGAATAATGGGACATGGACTTTGGTGGACAGGCCTATGGATAGAAATGTTGTGGGCTGTCGGTGGGCGTATAAGATAAAGAAAAATTGTAATGGCTTGGTTGCTCGATACAAGGCTCGTTTAGTTGCAAAGGGCTTTTCACAAGCTGTTGGTTTTGATTTTTCAGAGACTTTCAGCCCAGTTGTAAAACCGGTTACTATAAGAATTGTGCTTACTATTGCATTGGCTTGTGGTTGGTCGCTCATGCAGTTAGACGTCAACAATGCGTTTCTTAATGGTATTCTCCAATAAACGATATATATGGAACAACCACCGGGCTATGAACAATTTTCAAGTCGGGGTCCTCTTGTTTGCAAGCTTCACAAAGCTCTTTATAGGCTTAAACAAGCCCCGCGAGCGTGATTTGACAAACTTAAGTATTCTCTTGAGCATCTTGGGTTCTCTTTCTCTCGTGTAGATAATTCTTTATTCTGCAAGTTCTCCTCCGCTTCGACAATCTTTCTTCTAGTATATGTTGACGACATACTGATTACTGGTAGTAATCCTACAGAAGTTGCTGAGGTCATTTCTATTCTAAATCGTGAGTTTTCACTCAAAGATTTGGGTCTTTTGTCATTCTTTCTAGGTGTTGAAGTCAACTACACTTC
>NW_010387208.1:0-1594 GCF_000414095.1 Morus notabilis
CCGTAGAGCCTAACAATTAACATCGCTCTTCTAGTCTTCTTCAACAGGAAAAATCGCATAATTGAAGTACCGTTGTAAATCAAATTTGGTTCCTCTTCTTAGCATGGTTAGTAAATTTAAAATAAATTTATTGGAGGACCAGAAATATATCAAAGTGTCTCTTGTTGAGGAATTGCCACCATCTTTTGTCATATATTGAAGTAAACAAAACAACAAGGGTTCTGTCCAAATAGATAATAAATTTAGAAAAAATTTGTTATAAAAGTAAAAAATGATGGTTGATAGTGGCTGGCCACCTTTTTTTTCTGACATATGAGTGATGCAACGTGTGAGAACGTATAAATATAGAGTAATACAAAATAACTTTAAGTTTTTAAAGACGTTTTGCATTTCATTAAATGTACTTTTGATATCAGTATTTAATATCATAGATTTCTTCTCTCTCAGCTTATCTCTCTAAAATCTTTATGTCAGTTCTATATCTCTTAGTTTTATAATGTTATCAGCACAAGCGTTCCATTCCTACTATTAATTTCTACACTTATTAATTTAAGTGAAAGGTATGAAAATATATTCTTTTATTTTATATTCATACAAAGGAGAATTATGCCACCAACGCATTATAATTTTGTTGTTATGCATATTCACCCTTTCGAAAGATTTACCAAGTAGTTTAGCGTGTTTATATTCTCATAAATAGACGGTTATGCCGCCTTTAAGTTAATTTCTCATTGCACGTTTTTGCATGCATATTACTATTCTCATCTATTTATGCTTCTACATCATTTGAGGTTTATTTCACTTCTAACGATAATATAACATATTTTTACATCACTTCTAACAACTATAAACGACTAGTTTTGATTCTATAAAATGTGAATCTCTTAACTTATACAATTCACTTCTAATCTTCTCTTCACATTCTTAATATTTTTATCTTCTCATCATATTTTTACTCTATGTTGATAATGTAAAAAAAACAAATAGATGAGAATAGTAATATTCATGTAAAAAGTGCAATGATAAATTATAACATGTACGTAACATAGCCGTCCATTTATTAGAATACAAACACGCTAAACTACTCTGTAAACCTTTCGAAGGGTGAATATGCATAACGACAAAATTATACGTTAGAGGCATAACCCTCCTTTATATGAATATAAAATAAGAGTACATTTACATACCTTTCACTTAAATTAATGTGTAGAAATTTGTCGTAAGAATAGAACGCTCGTGCTGATAACGTGTTATAAAACTGACAAAAAAATTTTTGATAGATAAACTGAGAGAGAAGAAATTTCTAATATTAAATACTAATACCAAAGTACATCAAATGAAATGCAAAACGTCTATATTTATATTGAAACTTGAAGTAACTGTGCATTGATATACATTTATGCAATCTCACGCATTGTGCGGCTCATCTATCATAGAAAAAATAGACAACCACCATCAGCCATCATTTTTTACTTTCACAATAATGCTCTTTTTTTCTTTGTTTAATTTTTATCTCATTAAGTCTTTTCTACCAAGATTTTTTTTAATAAGACATCATAAGAAGTGCACTTCTAAGAGGAAGTGTTGTGAAAGT
>NW_010387209.1:0-1595 GCF_000414095.1 Morus notabilis
CTTGGAGAATGATGCATATGAGTTCCTCTAATCCAAACACAAGAGAAATGGAAAGATATCGACTTTGATCTAACCGTCCATGAGTTCTAAATTTAAAATCAAATAAAAAATTCATGTACATAATGGTTTTAAGAGACAATTTTTGAAGAATAAAGCGAGAGGAATTTAAGAGTTACCCGCGTCATTTAAACAATAATTCTAATAGAGGGAATTAAGTGGGACTTACTCAAAATTTAAAGTGCAAAGTGAGAGATTTTAAATATTGAGTATACATTACCCTAAAATTCAGTTTATAATAATCAATGGAAAACGCCCTTGCCAAATTTTAGACATGTGGTTTCATTATGTTGCGTGACATCAAACAACTACAAAAAAATTAATTTTGCCCAAAATTCTCAGATAGTTTGGTATCTAAAATTTGGTCAACATCCTGGCCCACAAATCTCTTCCAAAACCAATGATTTCTCCACACCCTCTCCATCTTCTCAATAGGCACATTCTTGGTCTCCGGTAAAAACAAGTACACAAACCCCGTCATCACCACCACCCAACCCCCAAAGAAGAAGAAAATCCCTGACTTGAAACGACAAAGGATCGCCAAAAAAGTCTGCGCAACGACAAAAGTGAACACAAAGTTCACCACAACGGTTATACTCTGCCCGGCAGATCGAATCTCCAACGGAAAAATCTCACTCGGAACCAACCACCCCAACGGTCCCCACGACCAACCAAATCCCGCCACGTACACCCCTATCAGAACCAGCACTAAAAAAGCATACCCTTTGGTCATCCCTCCATGGTCACCGAGCTCCGCCGCCATTATTCCTCCCACCATGATCTGGGACACGAACATCTGAATTCCTCCGGCCATGAAAAGAGCTCTTCTTCCAAACTTATCCACTATAAGCATGGAGATGAAAGTGGACACTGTACCGACCGCACCGGTCATAACCGCCGACAACAACGACGCTTCTTCGCCCAATCCCATTGTTCGGAAAAGTATCGGCGCGTAGAACGCTATGACGTTGATTCCCGTGACCTGTTGGAAGAATGGTAATGCTATTGACATGACCAACTGGGGCCTGTACTTTCTCCGTACGATGTTCTTAAAGGGGCGTTCGATGGTTTTAGCTACGATGCTCGCTTTCAAAATGTCGTCGAATTCTGATTCCACGTCGTCGGTTCCTCGGACTCTTTGCAGCATCAGTTTCGCTGTCTGCGGGTTTTCGCTGCGCTGAATTATGCTGTTGGGGGTTTCTGGGAGGAAAAGTGCGCCTAATGTTAGGACTGAGGCTGGGATTGCAGCCATGACTAGCGAGATTCTCCAGCCCCACCCGGCTTTGATCTTTTCTGTGCCGTAGTTGATGAGACTCGCCGATAGATAGCCGATTCCGATGCTGAATTGGAAGCCGTTGTTGAATGCGCCTCTGTATCTTGGCGGCGCCATTTCGGAGAGATACAGAGGAACTGACTGTACAAACAGAACAAACAATGCTTAAATTGCTATGAATGATCTTTTTCAAAGACTCTTTTGACTAGATTTCTTTAGCTTTGTCATTTTTTTTAGATGACTTTCATGAATCCTTAATTTTTTT
>NW_010387210.1:0-1595 GCF_000414095.1 Morus notabilis
CTGCTGAAGAACTTGTCCATGAACTCCGGATACTTGAACTCCCGGTATTGTGCCGGTTTCTCTGGCGATATCAGCTCCGGCTGCGGACCAAACATACTTTCATGATCGCTCGGGTTGATGAAAATCGCAATAGAAATTCGCGGTTCTTTGGTTGAATTAGCAAACACTCTGTGCTCCGCGCTTTTGTACGCATCATTTGACATAATCTGAATAACCAGAACCGAAAGAATGAGAAATTCCTCAACATTTTTTAAGTTGCATGTACTGTCTAAATTTGTAAACAAACTCCATAGCATGGTCATTTCATATATATACTAGGGCTAATTTCATTATTTTTTAGCTTAAAAATTTGAAGGAAAGTAATATGCATGACTTAAAGCCAAGAAATTTATACCAAGCGTACGAGTAGACTCTAGATTTCAATAACTACGTATAAAGTTAAAATCAGTAGTTAAGTTAATTTATAAGGTTCCGTTTAGTTCATGAATTTAAACCATAATTTATGATTGACGTTTAAAATTTAAATTTTTTATAAGATAAAAACACGAACAAAAATCATATTTGAGCAGAACTCCTGAAAGAACCACACCCTTAGTGTAATTAGTTTTAATACCTGAAGTAAATCTCCAATGTTGATAACAAGAGCCCCAGGGACAGGCTCAATATCAATCCATTCCCCATTGTGCTTAACCTGCAAACCGCCCACTTGGTCCTGAACCAGCACCGTTAAAGCCCCCGGGTCGGGATGAGCTGAAATCCCAAGCGTCTGATCAGGTTCAGGACAATAAGGATAGTAATGGCCCACCAATGTCCTCCCGTCTAAACACGTCTCGCTAAGCCTCCCCGCAGGCAATCCCAGCCCTTCCCCAAGCAAATCCAGCAACAAACCTCCCAGCCTCTCAACCTCCCGGTCCCACGCTGGCACCGCGTCGGCGCACACCTCCGGCCACTCCTCCCGCTTCGGCGGGTTGGGACTCAGCGCCGCCAGCAGCGTGTCGCGCCAGCTGGCGGCCTTGGACCTGTAAAGATCGACGTTCGAGAGGTACGAAACTCCGGACCCGACCGCCCTCCGGTAGTACTGCGACCGGTACTCCGGCGGCTGCTCGTTGAAGGACTTGATGGCCCCGATGATGCCGTCGACGGTTTCGTCCGGAATCCCGTGGTTGACGACTTGGAAGAAGCCGAACTCGCTGGCGGCGCGCCTCACGTCCTCGACGACGGCGGCGTGCTGATCGTCGGAATACGAGCCGGAGAGGTCGACGACGGGAATCGTCACGTGGCGCTTGCCGGGCTTGAGATCGGATAGGATTTCCGGAGGGTGGACGAAAATCCGGGGGAGGGTGGTGACGCCGGATTCGAGGAGGCCCTTGACGCCGGTCTTCGAGTCATCGAATTGCTTAAGCTCCTTAATTCTGTCGAAGTTCGCCGTGGCCGTGGGTGCCATCTCTGCGGTTCTGTGTGTGTTTGTAGTAAGAACTGGCGCGCTGAGCATTTCTTTTCTTTTACTACAAAATATGAATGTCTCAACCTCCGTATATAAAGGCGCCGGAAGATAGGATTTAGTGTGAAGGGAGTGGACTAGATTGTATAAAAAA
>NW_010387211.1:0-1596 GCF_000414095.1 Morus notabilis
AAAAAAAAAAAAAAAAAATCCAATCAATCATAAACGATATCTTTTATGAGAAACGACATAGACGCAAATAAACAACAGTATCACGGCCAATTTTTAAAATACAATAACTAATCCTGACGAAAAATTGTTGAGACATAACCATACTATCTGCATAAACAAAAGAAAAGATTAAAGAGCAAAAATGAATTTCAAAAGCGATAACATCCAACATAAACGACATCATTTATTGAAATCGACATAGATTCTAGTAAAACGACATGTGATGACAATTGTAAATAACTTTAAGTGCCCGTTTGGAAAGCAGATTCAAAGCAGGAGTTTGAACTTATAGTTTAAATTTTATCAGAGAAAATACCGTAACAAAATCTTTTAAATTTAAATTTTTTATAAGAGAAAACACCGTTTGAACTAAAGCAAAATGGATGTGAACCGGTCGTAAGAAAACTAATGCAAACAAAACAACCTTGGGCAGAGAAGAAACAATCTATAAATTCTAAATACACGGAAGAAATTGATCATCCAAACGAAAAAACTACGGAAAGACAACAAAACAAATCCAGACATCTCAACATATAAAATAAACGACATAATCTCCAATAAACGAAAATGGTCAGACCAATTTTCCTAACAAAGTAATGAATGAAAACGACAATATTCAGTGCTAGGCTGAGAAATACATAATACAAATTATACAATACACACACACATATATGTAGATAGACACGCGCGCGCACACAAAGATATTTGCTAAAAATTGCTTTTGATGTTTGTAGAGGGTGAAATTTACGATTGATTAAATCAAGGGTCTCAATAATTAAGTTAAAAGTCGTTCATTGGAGAGATTGAACTGTTGCGAGAACAAGAGCGTTAATAAATAAAAAATAAATAAAAAGAAGTAAAAGAGACGCAGTTTATAGAGGTTTGCTCATTAACGAGAGCTACGTTCTCTGTTTGGCTCCAATAATTTTACTATGTATATTGAAAAGCATTATGAAAGAAGAACGAGATGAGAGAGATAGAGAGAGGAATATTGGAAAATAGAAAGAGAATAATTAAATAATTACTAGAAGTGACATAAGTGCTTGAGTGCGCTCGAGATGATCTTGAACGTCTATTTAAAGATGTCTGAATGCCTTGTATTTATGGCTGATGAGGCTCCACGATTGTTTCTTGTTACCTTAGTTGATTTGGCCTTCAATGAATGATTTCTTTCTGGGTAAAATTTGACCTCCTTTTGTGGATTTACCTTCCTGTTGGCCGGAAACATGGTTAGTTACCCATTACAAGTTGAATCTGCTTTCTTATTGTAAGGTTGCTGAGGATTCAGTCTCTTTATATTGAAGGCAATCAAAAACGCCTAGTAGGTTTATTGCTTGCTGCCCGAGTGAACCGTTGACCTCTTTACGCTTTAATTTCTCTATATTAACCGGTTGATTTTTTTCATTTTCTGAATGATTCCGTTGTCAATTCATGTTTTAGGACTGTATTGTGGATATTCTCTCATTACTTAGTCTCGAAAGCTGAGTAGCGACTCATGGAATCGACTGGTGAAGTTAATTAATGAATGAGTCTTTCTAATATATTTGGAGAGTCGTA
>NW_010387212.1:0-1596 GCF_000414095.1 Morus notabilis
GACGCAATTTTCATATTGCTCCTTTTGTTTCGAGAGTTCTGCTCTGATTTAAAATTATAATTCTTAATTTGTTACAGTGTTTTTCTCTCGTAAAAAATTTAAATTTTAAAAATCAACGATAGCGAAACTCCTTTGTTACTACTGAATTTCAAAAATAAAAAATTTAAAGCATTACCATATACGAGATTTCTTGGGACTGAATTTTTCCTTTCCTAATACAAACTACTTTCTGTCCCCGAAAATAAGATCTACACCAACATTAGCGAAACTCCATACAGTTGCGGCCATACCCACGTACAAATATGACCAAACCATCATGCTTAAATTACAACATTCTCAACGATCATTCAAATACCCTCGCCAGGTCTAGTATGGAAAGCTTGGTTGCAGCGAGGTTAGAAAATAAACAAAAAGTTTAAAATAAATAAAAATAAAAAGAAAGACCCGCATACCTCGTAGATCTATGCGCTCCCAGCCATGACCCCGTTCACGTTTGCAGGCTCATTTTTTCCTCTCCATATTGCTTCGACTTCATCTGTCCGAAACCGCTGGGTAAATGTCGATTTCTCTAGTGGGGTCGATGCGCCGTGAGCAAAAGCAAGAAGACCAGTATAAGCAATCATGGCCCCATTGTCAATGCAATACCTATCATCAGTGGCAAACAACCTTCCACCACGCTCCGAGCACATTACTCTCATCATTTCTTGCAACCGCTCGTTGCAGCCTACACCACCAACAATAAGAATATCCTTTTTGTCACAATGTGCCATTGCCCGTTCTGTGATCTCCACAAGCATCGCAAAAACGGTTTCCTGCAACATTTAATAACCTCAATTATCAAATTGTAGGTACAAGTACAATTTCCATTCCAACTCTTTAGGACATAAAAACCCTTTTTAAAGTGAAATGTTTTATTACAAGTACAAACTTTTCTGCTGGTAAGATTTTTACCAATACGACTAAAAGAAGATAAAAAATCACGGTACATTACCTGCAGGGAGTAGCACAAATCTGCAGGGGTGCACTCATTATTTTTGAGCTTTTCCTCGGCAGTGGCCTCAATATAACTTAAAAGTCCACTGAAAGATACATCCATTCCTTTGACAACATAAGGAATGTCTATAAACTGTTCTCCTTTCTTAGCAAGCTAGAAAAAAAAAATCACAAAAGTTCAAATTGAAACTTGAAAATAAGAATCATTTACAGATTCATTTTGCAAAACAAGACAACTAACAACAGTAAGACAAAAAAGAAAGAAAACAATAAATAGAAAGAGATTTTTAACATCACAAGTTGATGGCATCAAAGCAATTTCTTCAAACTATGTTAATAAAACACTGGTAAATGAAGTTTCATTAACGGTTCTATGGGCAACCTCTGCAGAAGTTAATACATGTATTACTCGAAACAAGTCAACCACCAACAGTAAGAAAAAAAGAAAGAAAAAAATAGAGATTTTTAGCATCACAAGTTGATAGCATCAAAGCAATTTCTTCAAACAATGTTAATTAAACACTGGTAAATGAAGTTTGATAAACGGTACTAAGGGCAACCTCTGCAGAAGTTAATACATGTGATATGAGTTTTTTTTTTTTT
>NW_010387213.1:0-1527 GCF_000414095.1 Morus notabilis
AAAAAAAAAAAAAAAACCTTCTAAAGTCTAACACGTAATGACGCTTCCCACTGTCCCTTTCTTAAGTTAGCTGTCTCTGAATTTTTGGCACAATCGATCCCTCATTGTTTCTAAGAGGTGATAGTTCAGTTTTAAATTATTTTGGATGTTATATTTGAAATATTTTTCATCTCCAATTTTAAAATATATTATAAAATATTCAGATTTTAATTAATATAATTGCGTAATAAAATAGAAATTTATAAGAACGTATTGATGAAATGTAAAATGTTATAATTTTAAAGATTTTAAAGAATAATGAAAGAATATTTAGCATGTACTGTAAAGTCTCCTCGTTCATAGCTCACTAAGAAAAGGATTGTTTATGCTTGGAAATTTTCTCTCATTGAGCTGGAAAAGGACATGCAGTTTATGTTTATTGGTGAGTTTGATCATACTCTACCAAGCAAGAGCTTAGTTTTACAAAAAATAGAACTTTTCTTTTTCAAATTTGGCTTTGTCTATCATCCAAAAGTACATATTATTTGCAGTTTATTTTATTGTCGTTCAGACATAAAAACGGCATAGCTTTAGTCGTCCAAAAGTTTGCTGTCGTTTTATGATAATGGATATATATGTGTTCCAAATGCTTGCTATTAAGTCGAACGTGTCGTTTCTCATCTACATTAACAAAGAAAAATGTCGGTATCAGTGACATTTTGTTGTTTATACGAGATATAGTCAGAGTTAAATTATTAAAACGACATAGCGTTGGTTTTCCAAGGGTTTGTCAGATTGTCTTCATTTTGAGAAGAAACGACAAAGTATTGTCTTACATTAAACTTCTGATGTCGTTTACATATCAACATGACAGCTCTCTAATGTATTAGTATTTCTTTTACGCTAAAATAAAACGATGTCAGTTTTTGTTATCTTGTTTCTCAAAAGCAACATATTATTTATGGCCAAAATTCCATTTTAGTTGAAGGTTCAGAAAAGGCAGTTCATATTGCTACTATACTAAAATTTGTTGTTGTTTACTATCACGGCCTATGGTCCCTCATGTTTTTTTGAATCGCTTGCCGTTTTAATTTAAACTCTATCTCCTACTATCAAATTCTATCCAAATTTAAGGAATAGAATATTTCTGATTAATCTCTATCATATTAACAATGACAAACAAAATCTGGTTCAACTAGTTTTGTCCCTTATGTATTTACGAACGACATGCTGTTTTAATTAAAACCTTTATCTCCTAATTCAAATAAAATTTTATGTTAATATCAAATTCTTTTCAAATTAAACATGATTCCTTACCAAATGAATAGTACTATGCTTGTGACAATGCAATATACTTCTTTTGTACTTGTGACCTGATTTTTCCAAGAACGAATGCAACCATACGATCTCTTTGCTAGCTTCAGCCACAATGGCATACTCTGTCTCTGTCTCGGTAATAGAAAGAGTAACTATATATCTTCTGCAACTTGGAGCAAAGATCCGTGACATAATTCGGATCATAGTTCGTGACTCATTATAGTATTTTCT
>NW_010387214.1:0-1597 GCF_000414095.1 Morus notabilis
GTAAAAAATTAGTCATACTGGTAGACCGACCTACCAGAGAAGGTCTCTAATTATTATAAGTAGCTTTTTTATTTTTATTTCTGATTATGTTTTGTGTGTTTGAATCACAATTCAATAATTTTGTTGTAATGTTTTCTCTCAAAATTAATTTGAATTTTTGTTCAAATCTTAAAACATGTTTAGTATTGCTTTGAAGTGTAAAAGTTGTTTTCGATTGACACTTTAGAATAGTTTTGACCCTCTAAATAAACTTTCAGTTAAAGTTACAAAATTAAGATCCATTTGACATTGTTTTTTCTACTTATACTTTTAGGCAATAAAATAGGCTAAGTAAAAGTTATCATTTTTCAATATGTATTTTGAACCTTTCAACAGATAGAATTTGCATTTAGAATCATAATTTTAAAGTATTTATAGAACTACCAAATATTGATTTATCTTAATAAACAATAAACATTCTAAAATGAAATTTATGAATACTAAAACTCCGATACAAGAGTTTCAATTTTCTAAAAAGAATTGTGTTGAGTTTTAGTTTGTGATTTTAATCATAAGCTCTTCTGAAATGAGAAACACAGGCCCCATACGTGGCTTCTTAAAAATCTCTTCGGTGAAGAGACTTTGAAAATTATAGAAAAATAACATTTTATGAGTTCATGTGTAAAATTTTTATTTCTTATTAAAAGTTACAAGTATCATTTTTTTCACATAATGTTTTTCGAAAACTGTTGTTTCAAAATGTTTTACTTCTCTCATTCCTGACCAAAGGCATTATCTAAACGAACATCAAATGGGACCTTAATTCATAAGTGTTTTTTTCCCCCTTACTTAAAGTCGAAGCACCACTTTGCATATGACAAATAGTAGGTTTGTATTCTCTTTTGGTACTTTTTCGGCCTGAAAACAACATGTTCTTCACGACTAAGTTTCTTCTAATCGTAGAGAAGGGGGAAGAACGATACTAGAAATGATGAGCCAATGGAATCCATAAGAAAAGGGAACAAAGTGAAATCCACACCATAGGAAACTAGGAATAAAAAACTATAATAATTCCTTTTGAAAGTATAACTAGAATAATTTCAGTTCACAGTAAGTAAAATAATGGAAATTTAAATACGTGTAATGATATGAGAATATTATATTATTAGCTATGCTTGGCTGCTTTGGGACATATATGGGTGAAGTACTCAAACAATTGGAGAGCACAATGACTAATCGGCTTTATAACTCTTTCAAATTTGGCATAATTAAGGCGTCTGAAGTTTTGGAAAGTGGGTTTCGATCACTCAGTCGTTTCTTAAAAGACTTGGAGGATCATTAAAACTGAAAGTGCTTGATGCACGAGCAAGTCTACTTTAACTCATACGTGTATAACATATATGATGGAAAAGTTTTCTTCTTTGAATTAGTGTATATAAGTTGTATTATGTCATATGACTTATGATATCATTGTATAATTATAATCTCCAAACTGCATTATGGACGCCTAAATAGACGGAAATGAGCTCATGATGATGTAGAATACGTGACATATCAACTCAATTCTCCACCACGTCTGTGCTGTATTCATATTAATTTTCGTGAGCTACACTATTGT
>NW_010387215.1:0-1604 GCF_000414095.1 Morus notabilis
TATATATATATATATATATTGCTAAAGATACAGTTTGTTATTGGATTTAATTTAAAGCTTCTCAAAATGGTCTGATTGCTTTAACCTTCACCATTATTCTTTATGCTGTTATACCAATGCTGCATGGTCAGACAACCAATGCACAATTATACGACTTGGAAATGTGGTTAGACAGAAAGTGAGACAAGCTAGCAAAGACTCACATTACTGTCCCCATGCACTCGGATGTGAATTTGTTATTTTAAAGAATCACATTTTCAATAGAAAGGCATTTAACTTGTAACTTATGTTAAAATTAGAGGCTAGATTTTGGTTAGTAAACAGGCTTTATTTTAGATCACATGCATGAATTCTAGTCCCTTTGCTGAAGCTGTTTTATGTTGCAAGACATTTTAGTTTCTTATCTTATAGTTTCCATATTACGCTTTCCCTTGGCCGTATGAATCTTTTGCATATTCGTAGTTATTTGCATGCATGAGCCAAAAATAAACCATAAAGCGTATTCAAACTTCTGTTTAAGAAGTAAAAACTCCTGGGAAATTGTATACTATTATCTACATATAATCTCTCTCTTTTCTAAGCACAAATTTGAATATTGAATGATTTCTTGTTACAAGGTTCGTATATGGCTTGAAGAGATTCTTTGGGATAAGAAATATGACATGGATGTATATCGCTGCAAAGGGGTTTTGAGTGTCCAAAACTGCAATCAACTACACACTTTGCAGGTAAATGATACATATTCAATAGCACCAACTGTTTTCCCTTAGAATTTCAACTGAATATTGTTCCATAAGATCTAAGATTACAAGTCTTTTGGTGGGCTGTCTCTGTTGTGCCATAATTATTGTCCTGTGTTAACTATCTTACTTTACTGACTGCCTTTTGGAAAATATGTCGCTGAGTAAAAGCGATCACACTTGAGCTAGGCCTACTTAAAAGAATGCCAATGTTATTAATTTAATTGTCAAGGCCATGTTTCTTCACCTACAGGCTATATTTTCAATTATCATGTGTCAATGCAAAGAGTCTTATTTGAAGTTTAGAATTCCATCTTAAATCCTTTCGTCTTTTCTTTTCTTTTTTCTTTTCTTATGTGTATTCGTATATACATAGTGTGTTAAATGATGAATTTTTTATTGGCAATTTCACAGGCCGTAAAGGAGATCTATGACATTGTTCCAGCTCGTGATTGGAAAGAGAGAGAAACTCGGATGAACAAGATAGTTTTTATTGGTAATCCTCAGCTTAAGCAAAGTTTTATATGATGGAGCTCGTTACATGGTTTATTTATTTGTTTCTTATTGCTTTTTATTTGTGCAGGTCATAATTTAGATGAAAATATCCTGGCTGATTCTTTCAGAGATTTTGCAACTTGTTAATCCTTGCACCTTATGGAGTCCAGTTTAACCATCTTTTTTTTTTAAATTTTTTATTTGGCGTAAGAAGGTTTTCAAGAAGCTGTTTGTGGTTACTTTCGTTATGAAAAGGACAGATTTTGAGACATATAGGTGGTCGGACTTACCAACAATCTGTACGTAGTTTATTACTTTTCGTTTATGTAAAGGACAGATTTTGAGACATATAGGTAGTTGGACTTATCA
>NW_010387216.1:0-1600 GCF_000414095.1 Morus notabilis
TTTTTTTTTTTTTTTTTTAACTCTTTGACTAAATTACTCTTTGATGCCATAAACTCCATAAACCTTGTGGAATTTGTTTGTTCCTCTTGCCCCTGGTTTACGGGGAAGAGAGACTCATTATTAAGGAATGAAGTCCACAAAGAGACTTGACCCCAGTCTACCATTTGCATCAAGAGTCATGATATGACCCCGGTTGCTTTTGGACTTAAATGACATTTTTTCATGGACTTTAAACTCAGCCAAAAAATAATAATAATAAATTGCACAAAATTTTATCTTCTAAAAAGGAGAAAACCCCAACAAATTACCAAGCTACAAGAAGCTTCTAAAACATTCGACATATATCCAACTATGACTAAAATAGAAGCAAGAATATTATATCATGCCATTTCAAAACCAAGGCCATACTTGTAACTTCCTCTCCAAGCAACTCATTTCCCTTGTTCTCGTCCAATATGTCAGTGTAGTTTGGTGAGCCTTAAGTTTGTTACTATATATAAATTCAATAACGCAAAATCTTGAATAATTAAGCAAAAAAACACAACACAAAATATATCATCTAGTACTAAATAATTCGTACTTATTAGCTGATCCAAATTATGAGGCCTCCAAACAACTCCACCGGAGCTTCTAGTAGTACTACCACCGTAGAAGGCGGATTCCGGCACTGGAACTCTCCCGTTCCTTACCTATTCGGCGGTCTAGCACTCATGCTGGGCCTCATCACGGTGGCCTTGGTGATCTTGGCTTGTTCATACCGCAAGTCTTCTCCGGCGCCAACGCCAAACTCCGGCCGCGGCACCACCAGCTCCGGAGAATTAGAAAAACCGGCGGTGCAAGTTGATGTGAATGTGGGCTCCGATGAGCCGAAGATTGTTGTTATCATGGCTGGAGACGATAAGCCCACGTACTTGGCTAAGCCTGTCGCCTGTTCGACTCGTCATGATCACGGCGATCAATCATGATCAACTCATTCTTAGAGAAAAATTGATCATGAAAACGTCATGATCACTTTGTGAACTGTTTTCTTTTCTCTCTTTTTCTTTTTCTTTTTCTTTTTCTTTTTTTTTCCTTTTTAGGTTACTTGGTTTTTAATTAAGTTAGACTTAATTATATGGAAACTACTTAATTTGTTGATTTCTTCAGTTTGCGGGAAAATATGGCATATTTGAGAATTTTTGTGCAATGACCGCCAAGTTAAGGTCATTTTTGGGATCTTTAGTTATTTCATTTAAATCAGGATATACTGTTTAGGTTTTTTTTTAATTTAACAAATAACTGTTTAGTATTTAATTTCATATATATTTATTTCCGAGTTAGACTATTTCTCGAATTAGTAAAGCTTTAGGTTTTATTTCTATATAAATTTATAGGTCATTTGATGCAATTGGTAAAAATTGTATTGATGGGCACTCTTCGAGTCAGTGTGAAACTCCAAATTAATCAAAGGTTCTTCTTCTTACATAATCCTCCCCAAACAAAGGGAATTCCCATTTATACGAATCACTCCTAATGAGGATTCTTCCAGCACAGCAAATTGGAAATAACAACAAAAAAAAGAAATAGAAATAGCAAGATTCAGTTAGGAAGATCCGCTTTT
>NW_010387217.1:0-1605 GCF_000414095.1 Morus notabilis
TCGAACCAAAATTAAATTACCAAGTTTGGCCAATAATCGGAATATCGGATAACCCGAGGAACTTCATACTTCTTAGCGACATGCCACTGTCATTGCCACTTCGCTCACTCTCCTCTCACCACTCCTCTTTCAACATTTCCTCACTCTCTCTCCGCCTTCTCACCCACCTCCACCGCTCCATGGCCACCGCCGCCGCCGCTGAGCCCACCATATGCCCATCAAACACCCGAGTGGGCTGGATCGGCACCGGCGTCATGGGCCGCTCAATGTGCGCCCACCTCATCAACGCCGGATACACCCTCACCGTCTTCAACCGCACTCTCTCCAAGGCCCAGCCCCTTCTCGACATGGGGGCCCACCTGGCCCACTCCCCTCTCGCCGTCGCCTCCCAATCCGACGTCGTCTTCTCCATCGTCGGCTTCCCCTCCGACGTCCGCTCCGTCCTCCTCGACCCCTCTTCCGGCACCCTCGCCGGCCTCCGCCCCGGCGGCGTCCTCGTCGACATGACCACCTCGGAGCCCTCCCTCGCCGCCGAAATCTCCTCCGCCGCTGCCTCCAAAGGTTGCTCCTCCATCGACGCGCCCGTCTCCGGCGGCGATCGCGGAGCCAAGAACGGAACCCTAGCAATCTTCGCCGGCGGTGAAGAATCCGTCATACACCGTCTGAATCCTCTTTTCTCTCTCCTAGGGAAGGTCAATTACATGGGTGGACCGGGGAGAGGGCAGTTCGCGAAGCTGGCGAACCAGATCACCATAGCCTCCACCATGGTGGGGCTGGTGGAAGGGATGATCTACGCCCACAAGGCGGGTCTCGACGTGGCTATGTTCCTGGACGCCATATCCACCGGCGCGGCGGGGTCGAAGTCGCTGGATTTGTACGGAGCGAGGATTCTGAAGAGGGATTTCGAGCCGGGATTCTTCGTGAACCACTTCGTCAAGGATTTGGGAATTTGCTTGAAGGAGTGCCAGAATTTGGGGCTTGGTCTTCCGGGTTTGGCTCTGGCTCAGCAGCTTTACCTCTCGCTTAAGGCTCACGGGGAAGGGAATTTGGGGACCCAAGCGCTGATTCTGGCTCTTGAGCGGCTCAACAATGTTTCCCTTGAATCTGGGGGTTGTTCTTCTTCTCCGGCTCCGGCAAATTAGAGATTTGGTGAGTTAGATACAGAGATCAGTGACTGAGTAAGTGTTAAAAAAGTTTCATACAAGTTTAGTATGTGAATTGTACTCTGTTTATTGTGTCAAGTTCAAGTCTCTCTCTTTTCACCGAAAAGTTTGGATCTTTCTCGTGCTGATTTTTTTGGTGTTTTAACATGAAGTAAAGTAAATTACTGTGGCGTTTCGAAAGTATTTTGTGTAGTGATACTGGAAACTTTGAAAAGTGAAAAATGTGCATTTAGCAGATATATATAATATATACAGCAAATCCCAGGAAATAATGGTGACTCATGACACCTTTAAAGCTTCAATGGAGTTTCTTGACTTCTGATGGAACTGTAACTTGTGCTACGTATTTAGATCAGGAAACCTTTGATATTGATATCCTAGGATAATCTTTTATCTTCCATGTTTCTGAAACGAAAATTCTTATTCAAACTTTTTTTTTTTT
>NW_010387218.1:0-1596 GCF_000414095.1 Morus notabilis
ATATATATATATATATAGTGGACTAAACTACAGTGGAGTAGTAGTGGAGTAATATTTATGCTTGTGTGGTCCATAGAGATCCCTTTAGTTAAAACTTGCACAAATCCATAGCTGACAGCATGACCTCATTCTCAATCCTTTAACACTCAGAACTATTGTTGAATGTTGATATCATGTTATGAGAGTAAATTAGAATTTGGATGTACTCTTTTTTTGCCCTTAATATATATGGATCTACCAAGTATGATATAGGGAATGAAGTCAATTGGATGATGATATACGACAATACTAATTGAAATATATGTATAAAGTTAGTGAATTCAGATTTGTGATGAATAGATTTAGATCTTTATCAGATTGACACGAGTAATAGATGTGTCATATATGAGATGATCTATGTAAGTAGTCTGATTTAAAATGATACGATTAACTATAAATATAATTTACAACCCAGTTATATATGTAACACAAAAGTTTATATTTTTTATTAAATGCAAATTATATGAAATTTTTAAAAAGTGATTAATCTTCACTTTTCCTGAATGAAGAAAGGATAAATTAATCAATACACATGTTAAACATAAGTCTATTAATCTTGTTAAATACACATTATATGAGATTTGAAATAAGTGATTAACCTTCACTTGTTTTTTTTTTTTAAAGAAAAAAATAAATTAATCAATATGTGGGCTAAACATGTCACTATTATATAGAGTCAACAACTCAGCTTTCAATACATTAAGGTCAAGTTTAATTGCTCGTTCTTCAAATATTAGAAAAATACTTATGTGCATCACCGGTGATAAGCACCATCACTAATAAAAAGTTAGGCCCACCTGCTGGTCTCACACTGCAGGACCCACTTTTTATTAGTAGATGGTGTTAAACTCCACCAGTGCCCCGTAACATTTTTTTAAAATATTATAATTCCACTATTTGCCTTTATTTTTATTTTTATCAATCAAGTAATTAATTACCATAAATGAAAACAGGAATTACTATAAATGTTCAAGTGGAGGTTGCAACGTGAAGAAGAGGGTAGAGAGAGACAGGGATGACTCAAGCTATGTGATAACCACATATGAGGGAGTGCACAATCATGAGAGTCCTGGTGTGGTTTATTACGACCAAATGCCTCTCTTGGTCCCAAATGTTTGGTCTTTCCAAGCTTCTTCAAACTCTTCCTCTTCTTCCTAGAATATACACTTCATTAGCCCAGGTCCTTTTTGGTTTTCCCCTCACAAAAAATCTACTTAATATTTGATCCTTGTTGTATCTAAAAATAGAGTGAAAATGGTGTTATTGTAATTAAGTTGCAAAGTAATTATGTGAGGCTAAAATGAATTAGGGTGTGTTTGGTAGCATGATCCTGGTTCAGAATCAGTGTTTGTTTACAGTAATTTTGAATCATGATTCAGAATCAGTGTTTGGTTTGGATGATTATGAACCATGATTCGGGATTTGATGTGATGTTTTAAACTATCTCAAATCATGATTCTAAAATCACTCCCTCTCTTGATTGAAGGTGATTCAAACCCATGATTCTAAATCATGGTTTCAGAATCATGATTTGAACTCAAAATCATGAATCATGGT
>NW_010387219.1:0-1608 GCF_000414095.1 Morus notabilis
TTTTTGTTTTTTGTGTTTTCCTTGCTGATTAGTTTTCATGTTCATTGTAGGAAAATTTACTGCTGTGATCATTAAGCCATTGAAAAGAGAGGAAGGATTTTGAAAAGTAAGAAAAAGAGGGAAAAATAAGTTAGATGAAACAGAGGGGGAAAAAAAGAACAAAGAGTAAGAAGAAAAATAAGAGAGACAAGAAAAATAAAAGACAAAGTAAAGGAAAAGACAAAAAAAGGAAAAAAATAATAAATAATAAATAATAAGAATCAAATGGAATAAAAGAAGAGAGACAAAAAGATACATAAAAGAAAAAAGAAAAGAGAAAAGAAAAGAAGAGCAAATGTTGGTCGGGCTGTAGCTTCTATAGTTGCTGAGATCTTATTATTTTAGAGGGGCAATTGTAGTTGCTTGTTTGTTTGTGAGCATACAAGAAAAGAAAAGAGAGAGAAAAAGTGTGGGAATAAAAAGATAGAAGGAGAAAAGTCAAAGAAAGAATGAAAGTAGTGAGTTTGAGGGGGGAAATTGAAAAGAAAAAACCGAAAGCAAAGGGAAAGAAAATGGAGAGAAAATTTAGTAGATGAAATGGAAAAGGCATCTTGAACTGATGGCATACATAACAATGGCATCATCTGGATATCTTATAAGTGGTCAAAAACATTATCGTCATTATGTCTCTCTTCTAGTTTCAATAAAGCTGGTGTCTTTATTTGTTGTTGGTTAAATTATGTGATAGGTTCAGTAGAGTTTCAGGCGATAATGTGAACATGGGAAAGACCACTCCCATTGCTTAGTACGAGCTCAAGACAGTAGATGTCTTTTAACAAAATTTTTTGATAGGTTGGGATATTTTTTTCTCTGTTCAACGTTCATGCTTTCATAGAACAAATGAGTAAAGTTCAAGTTTATTTATAAATTCAATAATTGTATTGTGTTTCTTCTGCTAGTGAGGCACGGTAAGGGAAATGATTCCATGCTATTTTAGAAGTATATTCTTGTTTTTCTTTAAAGCCCGTCTTAGGTTTTTTGGATTTTCTTTTCTATTCAACTTCTAGTTTTATACTTGGGATTGATATTATAGTAAGAATTTTTAGCCTCTAGGATCTTGGAAAGACACAAATGTTAGTCTGGTGGTGGCTGTCACTAAATAAGTTTTTTAACATTGCTAAGATCTAATTTCTAGCCTTCCAACTACATCATTATTATTTTTTGTTTCCTTGAGCGTACAACATATCATAAGCAATGCTCTTTTATTTTGGTTTCTATTTGCCTTTCATTAACAAGGTTCCAATCCACCTGCTGTGTTATAATTTCTAATGTGTTTTCTCTTCTTGTTACTGGTTAGACAGGTAGGCGATAAAGAATGTTGCTTTGATGGTGTACATAACTGATCAAAAATGTGGTCTTGCATCTCCCGTAAGTTTTCTGAGTTTTTTGCCACCTTTATGTTTTATCTTGCTATTTCTAGAAGAATTACTTGTTTTTTCTCAAGAAATTGGCAAATCAAGGGAACCAAACGGAACATCTAAAGAACATGTGAGTGTTAAGTGTTAACTCTCTTCCTTTAGGTGGCAGCTACTAATGTGATTTGCTACTCACAAGTCAGATATGTGGATT
>NW_010387220.1:0-1605 GCF_000414095.1 Morus notabilis
ACCAAAAAATCGTTTTCATTTCCGTTTTTTGTCTTTATTGCGCCAAACGTCGTTTTGAAAACGTTTTTATTTTTTTCTCAAAAAACGTGAAAAATAAAAACGTGATCAATTCTAAATACAACCTTAATTTTTGCAATGAAATAACTGATTAAATAAGAATTTGAGGTAAATGTTCATATTATGTTCTTGATTTATTTATACTTTTGTTGTATTTAGAGTTTTCCGTCTAATTTTATGTTTTAATGTTTGATAGGTCTTAAAAGGCATTTACACCACACCTTAATAATTTAACTGCCTACGTATTGTTTACATCGTTAACTAACTGTCACATTTAAAAATAATGCTTGTATTAACTTTACAAGCATTATTTTTTTATACTACTCCTTAGATAAAAGGGGATTATATTTAAGCATAATCATAAAAACGTCTTCTTTATTTTATAAATATGCGAATTATACCTTTTGCATGCTTATACTCGATCACAGAAGATGTCATGCGATGTTCCAAAATAATTGATTGAAGGGCCCAGCAAAAAATAATAATAATAAAAGGGCAAAAGTCTCTTATGCCCTCCAACATCTCAAGCTCTCCGATCATAATTCAAAGGTGGTAAGCGATGATCCAATAAACTTGTAATTTGAACCCAAACGTATATAATAAAAGTACGTTTGGTTTATAGATTCAGAACCGTAATTTAAAACTGTTCTTGATTTATATGTGATTTTTATGAGAAAAAATACTGTAACGAGTCACGAACTATAATACGGACCCTTACTCTATTATTATTTATTTATTACTATTATTATTTTGATAATGAGATTTAGCTTAAGTCAAGGTAAGAGACTTTTCTATCTCTTGGGTTGGTCCATGTTGCTTGCTTCACATGCCAAGTGTACCCATTGTTGGACCAATATTCAATATGTACTTGATTTGTTCTTCACTCACTCTGATGAACACAGATGTAAAAGCAAAAAATTCTTCACCTTAAATTTCAATCTACGTCTTAAATTTACGTTGTTGGTTCTTCACGAGTGGATTCTAGATAGTGGTTTTCAAAATATTATTTCGGACATTTGAACAACAGAAGCAAATTAAAAATTGTGTCCTTTTGAGGGATCAACGAGTCATGATAAACTTGACGAACAAACGAGTATGGGTTTTGAGTGTTAAAAAGGGATAAGAGGATAGAAATGGCAATGGTGCAACTTGACTTTGCATTCCAGCCAAGTCTCAGCTGCCCTTTACACCTTTCATATTCACATGCCTTCACCACTCAAAATAAATGCTCTCTCTTTCTCTCTCTACCCCACGGATTAACTAACATGCATCTTCTTCTTCTTCTTTAACGATCACCTACCTATATATTTATCTTCTAGAAACATCCTTTTATATTCTGCTTTGTACGTGACTAAGGGTACATTTGGTAGATGGATTCAGAATCATAATTTTAGATTCTGATTTAGAATAAGTATTTGTTTACAGTGATTATGAATCATGACTTTGAATTATGATTCATAATTAATATTTAGTTTGGATGATTATGAATTATGATTCATAATTTGATATGATGTTTTAAACTAGCTCAAATCATGATTCTAAAACCAC
>NW_010387221.1:0-1589 GCF_000414095.1 Morus notabilis
TACCAAACAACATAAAAAAAAATTAATTTTCTTTTCATTATTATTATTTTTCATCATTTTTATATTTTCTTTCTATCATATTTTCTTTTCTTCTTATTAAACATAGCATTGGAGTAATAAATATAGAGAAAGTGTCCACGGAAAAAAATCCTGCAGACATGGGTACTAAAGTGATAACATTTGGCAAGTTTAAGCACTGTCTTGAACTGTTAAGTATTAAAAATAGGTGAAAAGAAGACATGATCGAGCAGAGATCTAAAGGACCAGTTTGATTTGCACAACATTATTTTATACGAACTGAGGTGGAGATTGTTGAGTCAATTCCTATAAAATACGGTACTATATCAAGATAAAGTTACTGATATTTTATTCTTGATGTTGATATTTGGAGTGTAAAACTACAAATCATGTTGAGTCAATTCCTATAAAATACGGTACTATATCAAGATAAAGTTGCTCTGATATTTTATTCTTGATGTTCATATTTGGAGTGTAAAACTACAAATCATTTTTTTTAGACTTGATACAGAAGGGGTGTCATTTAGTTACATTCAAGAGCATTCGAGAACGATTGCCAAGTATAGTGAAAGCTGACATGGACATTTTTTTTTCAGTACTTATTCAATTCCTTATGTCGGCAACAATTTGTCTTCTTCAACATAAAATATATATAGAAGAGAAACAAGGTACAGTGAGAGGAGCAAGAGAGAGAGTGTGACAAAATTCAATTTTTGTAACAGAAAAAGCCTAGAGAGAGAAAGGTTTTTAGAGTGAGAAAGGGTGAGAGAAAAGGCAAAAAGGTAAAAATTTTCTGGGTTTCTCACGGGTTTTTCTCAGGAAAAGGCTTGGGTTTAAGATTGTAGTTTTTTCGGCAGTTTTTCCGCCTATTGTAATTGTCTTGAATATTGAATAGTGCAAATTGAATTCGTTTGGAGTTCGCGGAGACGTACTGAACTCTGAATTCTTGTGTTCTTGGTTGTTCTCTGCTTAATTTAGTTTGGTGATTGAAATTGGTGTTGGATTAATTTCCAACAGTGGCTTTTATTACATATGCGCACACACTTTACGATAGACTAATGGAATCCATCGTTTCAAAGCAAATACGATTATTTATAAGTAGTAATTAATTACATCATGTTAAGTAAAATCAATGAAAACTAAATTTTCAATATTATCACACCAATCAAATAGTAGTATCATTTAGTCCATTTTTGGACAAAAAACATACAATTTTGAATTAAAGAACAATTGAAATGGACACCATAGACTAAGTGAAAAATCATATAATTAGACTCTGTGAGCAAAAATTAGAGACGTTTAGTTCATGGATTAGAATCATGAGATTAAAACTATTTTTTATTTACGTATATTTTTTATAAGAAAAAATACTATATTAAATCATGAATCATAATTCAAATCAAGATACGAATTCTCTTACAAAATGTTTCTTTTAGACTATATGCTTTGCACATATATGTTCATTAGGAAAAAAATAATCATATTGAGTGACTCCACAAGGACACATCAGCACTTCTTCCCACGTCATCATCCAAGTTCATATAACTAGGAGGTGGAGAGAGAAGTAGCCC
>NW_010387222.1:0-1616 GCF_000414095.1 Morus notabilis
TTTCACACAACTCAGCTTCACCCTCAAAGCTTCCTTGCTTGAACAAAGCAAAGAAGAGAACAACCACTCACAACTCTGACCAGAGAAAAACCTCACTACGAACCAAAAATAGTACTCTAATCATCACTTTGCTTCCTATTCCGGTTTAATCTTTTGGATTGTTTCTTAAGCTAAGAATTAATACACTCACATAGTATATATCAACAGAAAAATAAGGATATCACAGATAAATGAAGCTTGTCATGCATAATATTCCTCATCTTTACCAAATCTTAACCACAACACTTTTCTCAGATCTCGACTTAATCACTGAAAGCAATGCCGATAGAGAGGCGGCAGCGAGGCGTCCCGTTGACGATGCACAACGTGGTGGATCCGGTTGCTGAGCGCGATGAGGACTACAGTCTCAAAGATACGAATCCGGAGCTCGGTGAGCTGTGGCCTAGTGGCGGCAGCGTCGGGGGAGTGCACGGCGGAAGAGGGTGGATGAACAGCGAGCGGTACGCGACAACCTACGACCTTGTCGAACAGATGTTCTATCTGTACGTTCGGGTGGTGAAGGCGAAAGATGTTCCGCCGAGCGGCGTCACGGCGAGATGCGACCCTTACGTGGAAGTGAAGCTCGGGAACTACAAGGGAAGAACAAGGCACTTCGAGAATAGGACAAACCCCGAGTGGAACCAGGTGTTCGCCTTCTCGAAGGATCAGATTCAATCTTCAACCTTGGAAGTCTACGTGAAGGACAAGGAGATGATCGGCCGAGACGAGTACCTCGGCCGAGTCGTATTCGACCTCAATGAGGTCCCCAGTAGGGTTCCGCCGGATAGTCCGCTGGCACCGCAGTGGTACAGACTCGAACACCGCCGCGGAGACGGGAAAGTGAGAGGGGAAATTATGGTTGCCGTTTGGATGGGGACGCAGGCAGACGAGGCCTTCCCGGAGGCGTGGCATTCGGAGTCAGCGTCGGCCTATGGCGAAGGAATTTTCAACGTTAGATCCAAAGTTTACGTCTCCCCAAAACTGTGGTACCTGAGAGTTAACGTGATTGAAGCTCAGGACATTATGCCGAACGACCGGAGCCGGCTGCCGGAAGTTTTCGTCAAAGCTCAGGTTAGCCGGGGACCAACTTTCTTATTCAAAACTGTACTTCGAAATATTTCTTCTTTAGTTTTTCTTTTTTCTTTAATCCAAATAATTTGTAAGATTTTGCTTGTTTTGATAAATTTGAGCAAAATGAAGCGTGGCAAGGACGAGTCAAAGGTATAAAAGAATATTGAGATCAAGTATAAGAGACCAACATGCACTGATTATGCTATTTTCTTGATTTGTTTGTATTTCATTTTCAGTTAAAAAGTTTAAATTTGTCCTGAGGATATTTAATTATGAAACATCATCAGTATTTTTTTTTGTTGCTAAATGACCCTATAGTATTTTTAGTTTTTCTCAATTAAAAATGTTGTTAACAATTAATTAATTTTTATAAATTGTTGAATGATTTTCAACAAATGATCAATTAATTTTGATTGATTATTAATTAATTAATGATTTATCAGTGTTTGTCTATCTTTTCGATTTTCAATTATGCTTATTATTGATTCTTAAAATTGGTTAGAAAA
>NW_010387223.1:0-1611 GCF_000414095.1 Morus notabilis
TTCAAGATGTTCCAATGAAGACCCTTTCGGAACAGTTGAATGATGTTCGGATGGATAGTGACGGTGTGGCTTCTTCAAACATCCATAGGCATGGAAGACAAGCTCGGCAGGAGAGAACTGCTGATGAACCAGAAGACGGTATCCAGGGTTACTGTAGTGGATTGAATAGGGCAAAAAGACGGAAGTTTCGAGGTACAAGAAGACGTCGTGCTGCTGCTGTGGGCTCTAGAGATATAAATGTTCAGAATGAATTGTCTGTAGCCTCTAATACTCTCGGTCAAGGTTCAGGGCACCCCAAGTACCACATGGAAGGAGAGGAAGAGTATGATGAGCAAAACGTCACAAGGGCTCCTGGAAATGGATGTGGTATTCCGTGGAATTGGTCAAGAATTCATCACAGAGGCAAAACATTTCTTGACATGGCTGGAAGGAGTTTTTCCTGTGGTTTGTCCGATTCAAGATTAAAGAAAGGGGGTCCTTCTGGCCATGGGAGAGATATTGCTGAGATGCCCGTGGCATCGGTGAACTCAAGCTCGTCTTCTAAGTCAAATGCTGAGGCATTGCCTCTATTAGTTGATGCATCTGGATCACAGGAAAGCACTGAAAATGGTGGGTGGGTGCGTCGCTATTCTGGTGAACTTGGTATTTATGCTGATAATTTATTTAAGCATGATGTTGATTCTGACCTTGCTTCTGAAGCTAGATCAGGTGAGCAACGTAAGTTGAGAGGGCGGTCTCGAAGTAGGCATCAAAACCTGACACAAAAGTACATGCCAAGAACCTTCAGAGATCTGGTGGGGCAGAATTTGGTGGCTCAAGCTCTCTCAAATGCTGTCATAAGAAAGAAAGTAGGATTTCTTTATGTCTTTTATGGTCCGCATGGCACCGGGAAAACTTCATGTGCTCGAATATTTGCTAGAGCTTTAAATTGCCAGTCTCTGGAACACCCTAAACCTTGCGGGTTTTGCAATTCTTGCATAGCCCATGATATGGGAAAGAGCAGAAATATAAGGGAAGTTGGCCCTGTAAGTAATTTCGACTTTGAGAGAATTATGGACCTACTTGACAATATGATTATTTCCCAGCTTCCATCACATTACAGAGTATTCATATTTGATGACTGCGATACGTTATCCCCTGAATGTTGGAGCGCCATATCAAAGGTTATTGATCGAGCACCTAGACGAGTGGTTTTTGTCCTCGTCTGTTCGAGCCTTGAAGTTTTGCCTCACATAATCATATCTAGGTGCCAAAAGTTCTTTTTCCCAAAGCTAAAGGATGCAGATATCATTTACACTTTGCAGTGGATTGCCACCAAAGAAGATTTAGAAATTGATAAGGATGCTCTAAAACTTATTGCATCAAGATCAGATGGTTCATTAAGAGATGCTGAGATGACTCTTGAGCAACTGAGTTTGCTTGGTCAGAGAATCTCTGTTCCATTGGTTCAGGAACTGGTATGATGTTTCTTTCTCCGCAAGAAAATATCTTAGTACTTGGTGTCATCCCCTTCTTCCTTTTTTTCTTTCTTTTTTTTTTTCTCTCCTGGCATTTTATGTCTTACTTCTTTTTTTTTTTTTTTTTTTTTTTTTTTTTTTTTTTTTTTTTTTT
>NW_010387224.1:0-1617 GCF_000414095.1 Morus notabilis
AAGAGAAGATTACTCTTGGAAGCTTTCTTCTTGAACATGGACTTCAGCTGTCGCTTTCTCTTGAGCACGGACTGGAGATTCTTCTTCGCGAACTTTCTCGCCCTCTTCCCGAGCTTCCCCATTGCGGCGACCACAAAATTCTGCACAAACAAACATTGGTTTTCGTGAAAAGAGAGAAAAAAGAGCAGAAGTCTTCGACCACTGGTTTGAAAGAGAAGAAATGGAAAGGAAACAGAGTTTGAAGGTCTCTTACAGTGAAACTGCGGGAGTTTGCTTCGTGCTCTAGCGAGTTTTGCTCAACTCAAACAGCCGACGCCATAAAACCTTGATTGATTTGTTTTGGCTCCAAAAAAGTCAGACAGATCAGACAGATCGAACGGTCAGTATGTCGCCACGTCAAGATTTTATGAATTGATACGACACCTTTTTCTCTTTCGAGTAAAACAACACCGTTTCGTTTGGGTAACACCATCAACCGAAAAGGAGCCCGCCAATTGTGGTCCAACTGAATGAAGCCCAAGTGATGAAAAGGGTAGGGTTGTTGGGAGAAATGTGAACTTGGAAAAAAAATTATTAAACTTACTTTTGTACGAGTCAAAATTTTTAATTGTTAATTTTTTAATTAATATTTTTTTAATTAATATAGTTATTTGATTAAAAAAATATTAATCAATAATAAGAGTTAAAAATTCAGATACATGCACCCTGGAGTATTTTTCTCCTTCCCCTATGGCAGATGAAAAAAGTTCATTTAGAACATGACACTATATTTAGAATATGAAATATATCTTTAATGGGACCATATTAAGATAACAACAGTAACTGTCAACTAGTAGTGGTTATCAGTATCCTACTGTGATACTCTGTAGTTGTTGGTCGAAAACTGTCAGTATCTTATCGTAAAACTTGAAAGTAGCCCATCGTGATTGTAGTTTCGACAATCAATGATCCTCGACCATCCTACTATTGGTTTTCTAACTGAATATTTGAAAAAACACAAAAAAAGTGATAGAACATTTATTTCTCGTAAGAAATATGAAAACACACACACACACAAATCGTAGAGATTACTGGTGACATGGAGATACAGACGTAAGCTGAAAACGAAGTTGCGAGCATTGAGGAGATTTGACTCGTCACGGTGAAAGTGGCACCGTGCTTATCGCAATGAATTTGGTGCCGCGACCCGGAGGAGTGTCGAATATTTTGTCTTTTCAATGCAAAAGATTTGACAAGTGCAGGCAATCTTCTCTGTCAAGATGACAGAACTACTTAGAGATGAGTGGGAGCAACCGTCCTCAATAAAATTTAAAAAAAAAATTAACCTTTAATCATTTGTAATTTTCTCCTTTTTTTCCTTTTGAAATACTGTTTTTTTTTCATACATGCCCCCACTAAATTTCACACTTTTTTATTACTTAAAACAAACATTTTAATATATACCACATTGAATTAGAAGTACTAGTTCCGCCACTGATCAAGAGGGCAGGAACAGGTTCATTTGCATGGTAGCGACAACGCAAAGAGCAATCGACGGGACAGTGGCAATAACGGGAACAAAGGTGGATTGCAAAAACGATAGAATGGTAGGAAATATAAAGGTCTTTTTTTTTTTTT
>NW_010387225.1:0-1618 GCF_000414095.1 Morus notabilis
TAATTAATATATGTACATCCAATTATTAAAATTTAGCATTATTATACTCAAAGTGTTAAATTTGACACAAGTATGAGTTTATGTTAATGTTGACATTAAATATAATATTATTTGAGAGTTTTTTTGGTATTCCATTCTATCAGTAGTCTTAATTTTGACCGTTGAATCTTGTTAAAATCAAATTAGATTAAAAAATATGTGAAACAGATAGATTTTGATATTGATCTAACAACTCAAAAGTATGTGACTACCCACAATATATTTTTTTTGGGATTATCAAGAAACTTTCATATTATTTGGAGAGTGATATTTGTTTTTCACTTAAAGTGCCGTACAAAATGAAAACGAAAAGAAAAAGGGAAGACTAGTTGTTCATCTTCTTGTCTGCGTTTGTGTTTCCTTTTTAGTAAAAGGTTGTTTATTGTGTTTGGTAAATCACGTGCGCGCACGTGAATATTCTATGTTATGACCAACGAGATGCAAAAGGAATAAATGAAAAAAATAATTTTTACTTAAAGATTCAGAAAGAATATACATCTGAGTCAAAAATTAACATTTCATAATCATAATGATGCAATATTTACTACATAAAACATTCTATGACAAGACAACAAAATACAACTCATTTTGGTCTTTTGCAAAACTTAACGGGCTTACATTTTATTATTCAAAATAAAAATTTTTGGAGGCATTTGGCATGCGACAATTAGTAAGAATCATATTACTAGAATGGTGATAGAGGATAATATAATATTTAGTTAGGAAACATGCATTATCACGTTTAGTTACGCATAAGAATATTCTTTTAATTGATTCTCAAAAATATCATTTTATTGTGTTTGGTTGTACACAATAATGTAATTTCAAGAATATCATTTTATTGTATTTGGTTGTACACAATAATGTAATTTTTCTTATAAAATTAATATGCCAACGGTGGATCATTATAAGAAAAGTCTATAATCGATACAAAATACATTAATAATTAGTGAAAGATGAGTTATCTGATGTACTGGAAGCGTGATAAAAAATCAGAAAAATAGATGAATTCTTAATATCCGTTGATTCACCTAGTATACCATATTACGATAACAAAGAGAAAATGGAAGAGAGAAAAAACTGAATTTTCTTATTCAATCTTTCTCAATACGCTGTACACACATATATACACTACAGCACTACAGTTAAACTTGAATTCATGGATAAACAAGACATCTGTCAGATACAACTTGGAATGCAGTTTGACATCACCACATAAATGAACAACAATACGTGTATGATTTGGTAAAATGACAGTAGAATTCTTAATAGGTCTCATAGAGACAAAAACATTTGCATTCGAACATATATGTCTAGAAGCCATGAGTCCACTATCTAACACCTTGAAGAAGATAATAGAGACATCATAGAAACAGAGAAACATGTACCTGTTAAGTATGAGTTACTGGGACTATCCTGTTGTCCAGTGGCCTTAGCAAAAGAAGACAGATGGTTGGCAAACATTGTCATGAGCTATTGATATTGATGTTGGTTTTCGAATCGAATTCAGAAGCGTGTGAGTAGCGGATCGTGTATAATAAAAATTTTCATAAAATTTTTGAGATACTTTATAGATTAT
>NW_010387226.1:0-1588 GCF_000414095.1 Morus notabilis
TATAAATATTGACAATATTTAAATCCCTTGGAAATATTTAAATTTACACATCAGAAACATTTAATAACATAATTATTTAATTAAACTAAATTAGACACAATAATAAATCTTAATTATCTTAATTAATCCCGTTTAATTTCTCGAGGTGTTACAGTGAGTGCTTGAGATGATGATCCGTGAATGTTTGAGGATGTCTAAATCTGTTGTCTTTATGATTGGTGAGGCGCCATAGTTGTTTCCTATCTTCTTGGTCGATTTGACCTTCAATGCGTGATATTCTTTTCTTTTTTGGGTGATATTTGACCTTTCTTTGCAGATTCACCTTCCCTTTGACCAGTCTAACGTGGTTGTTGCCTATTAGGAGTTGATTATGCCCCCTTATTGCATGGTTGCTAAAGATTTAGCATCCTTATGTGGAAGGCAAAATATGCATAATGAGCGTGTTGCTTGCGGCTTAAGTCAACTATTGACCTTTTTTCTCCTTCTAATATCAATAACCTGACTGGCTGATTCATTTCTTTTTCTGGATGATTCAATTGTCAATTCTTATTTTAGAAATTTTTGAAGGATATTCTCTCATTGCTTGGTGTCCAAGGCTGTGCATCCGCTCGTGAGATCGGCCGGTGAAGTTGACTAATCGATGAGTCATTTTTGACTGTTTGGAGAGTCACGGTGACTCATTTAATGACCAATTAGAGCCCAAATTACCATGTGTACAGTGAGAAATGAAGTACAAAATCTAACCTCAATAGCTACCAAAACTTTATCAATACATAGTTGGAATTGATGGTAAATATGTTGCTTTTGACATGCATCCACTTTTTGGGTCTGTTTATAGGAGGATGGAAGGGTGGAAGAATAGATAGAGTTGGAGGGAAGGGAAGCGTGAAAGAAAGAATGGATTGTAAATTTTCTAAAGTTATTTGGATGATAGGAAAGAAAGAAAGATAATGATTTTCCGTTCTCTTGTTTGATATTAGAAGAAAATAAGGAAAGAAAGATGATGATTTTCCATCCTCTTGTTTGATGTTAGAAGGAAATAAGGAGGGAAAGATTTAATTTCATTGATAAAATTACAAACTCACCCTTGGAAGTAATTATATTTCCTTGAAATATTTTATGTTTTACAAATTAAATTTTATTTGCTTTATAATACCAATGTACAAGATATGTCCGGGCATAACATGAAAGTGTATACATGTTTTTTAGAAGAAAAAAATAAAACAAAAGGCAAGTGAATAATTTTCAAAAGATAAATTCATATTAATACGTAGTCCAATATAATACTGATGTCCAACCTAATACTTTATCCCTACTAATGTTTTTTTAGGCTTTTATCAACAAGCTTCACGACAAAATCTAATGAACACAAGGAGAGACCCACGATATATACATTCAACGATAACTTCAATTCAAAATTCAAGTTAAAAAAAAAATCTCAATTTAATATTTTTGAATATTGTTGTTGTTCCTATTATTATTATTTTTAAAATGACATTGTTTTTTAAGTTTTTTTTAAGGGAACAAATCTTTCAATAGTAAAATCTATCTAAGAACTAAAAATCAGAACAAATCTTGTTCAAACTAC
>NW_010387227.1:0-1612 GCF_000414095.1 Morus notabilis
GTGTGTAGCCCAATTTGGTTAAGGGACAAAGAAAATTGATGTTTCGTGATATATTCCATAAAATTCAGGATTTGATTCTCATTTTGTTCGTATTCTGTTTCGTACTAAAGAAAAAGAAAATTCTATAGCTTGTAAATGCTGTCAACTCTTGTGTTAGTTGAATAGTATTTGATAAGTATTCTTCAGTTATTTGAGAAAAGTAGGAGGCGAAAAAACAGGAATTTTGCTGTTTTTGAGTAGTGTTACTGAAATTGTTACTTTTTTTTTTGCTTGTTTATATTTATTGTGTTCGAGAAAATTAAACATTAAAAAAGACAAGGAATTTAATTCATATACATTTGTTGGCTTACTCTACAGGGAGGGAAAAGAATTTCATGTTTTAGACATCAGGATTTTTCGTCTGAAACCAAAAAGTCTGAATACATTGAACATGCTGCGCCTGAGGAAGCCGTCAAGTCTGAAACTCAGAAATCAGAGTACATCGAACTTACTGCTTCCGTGGAAGTCGTTAAGTCTGAGTGCAACGATTCAGAGGCAGGGAAAAAGAATTTGCCGTCTCGGATTTGGGAGGTAACATTTTACTTGGTTTTATGTGACAAGTTCAAATGTTTGATTTCTTTCATTGGCGTTCTTGATTCTGGTTTTAGTTGTATGCCAAATTCTTTGTGAGACATGTTAAATAGCCAAATTCTGACTATCTCATCAAGCAAAGAGATTCTCTCTTATATCGATGCCACACTGATGTACAATGTTTTTTAAATTCATTCGCAGATGCATTTTACTTCATTACATTGCGTGTGTGGTATTCTGTAGTTGTACGCTATAAGGTTAAATAATTGAAAGCCTTGGTGTGATTATGCTAAGAGTTTCAACTTTCAACATAAATGAGACTCCAAAAAATGTAATTCTAACTTGTAATAATGAAGAGGACTTGAATATTTGTTGAGCTGCATAGATAGTAAATTTTAATTGTTGTAAACTGGTGCTGACTGCTGAGGAGGTTGGGTTTGTCCGCTGGTCATTAACTCCAGCAAGTTTCCAAACCATGATAAATATCATCTCTCACTTCCCCACCTGAAATTTTTGAATCAATAAGTTCAAGGGCTGTACATATCTGGCAACGCATACTTGCATAAAGAGTATTGAATACCAGATATTATGGTATTCTTTTTATATGTTTGAAAATAGTAGTTCAGTTATTTGTCCAGACAACGACAATCTGACCATGTGATAAATTGTCATCATTATGCATAAACAGATAAAGGATTTATCATGCAAAATATTTTCACTGTCTTCCACTTCAGCTTGCAGTTGCGGTTTTTAGGTCAATTGAGAGCCGGTGGACTGTGCCGTGGACATTAGAGACCATATTGCAGGTTAGTGTTTCGACCTAAATGATGTGCGATGAATGTTTGAAGTCTAAGGAAACTAGTAAGTGAGGTTATTGTAACCATTAAGTGCTTTAAACGTAAAACTAAAAACCTCTAGAGTATAATAGATGCCAACGTTTTGGCTAAAGATTCCAGAACTTCTTAGAAAGCATACTCTGAAACTTGGATATCAAGCTTTTTCACTGGCTTCTATTTTTTTAATACACACACACACACACACA